>NC_073379.1:102438784-102726284 GCF_028641065.1 Leucoraja erinaceus
ACATCCTCGAAAAATTCTATAAGATTCGTCAGACATGATTTACCTTTCGTAAATCCATGCTGACTTTGTCCAATGATTTCACCACTTTCCAAATGTGCTGCTATCCCATCTTTAATAACTGGCTCTAGCAGTTTCCCCACTACCGATGTTAGACTAACTGGTCTGTAATTCCCCATTTTCTCTCTCCCTCCCTTCTTAAAAAGTGGGGTTACGTTTGCTACCCGCCAATCCTCAGGAACTACTCCAGAATCTAAAGAGTTTTGAAAGATTATTACTAATGCATCCACTATTTCTGGAGCTACTTCCTTAAGTACTCTGGGATGCAGCCTATCTGGCCCTGGGGATTTATCGGCCTTTACTCCATTCAATTTACCCTACACCACTTCCCGGCTAACCTGGATTTCACTCAATTCCTCCAACTCCTTTGACCCGCGGTCCCCTGCTATTTCCGGCAGATTATTTATGTCTTCTTTAGTGAAGCCGGAACCAAAGTAGTTATTCAATTGGTCCGCATATCCTTGTTCCCCATGATCAACTCACCTGTTTCTGACTGCAAGGGACCTACATTTGTTTTAACTAATCTCTTTCTTTTCACATATCTATAAAAACTTTTGCAGTCAGTTTTTATGTTCCCTGCCAGTTTTCTTTCATAATCTATTTTTCCTTTCCTAATTAAGCCCTTTGTCCTCCTCTGCTGGTCTCTGAATTTCTCCCAGTCCTCCGGTATGCTTCTTTTTCTGGCTAATTTGTACGCATCATCCTTCGCTTTGATACTATCCCTGATTTCCCTTGTTATCCACGGATGTACTACCGTCCCTGATTTATTCTTTTGCCAAACTGGGATGAACAATTTTTGTAGTTCATCCATGCAGTCTTTAAATGTCTTCCATTGCATATCCACCGTCAACCCTTTTTAGAATTAATTGCCAGTCAATCTTTTGGCCAATTCACGTCTCATACCTTCAAAGTCACCTTTCTTTAAGTTCAGAACCATTATTTCTGAATTAACAATGTCACTCTCCATCCTAATGACGAACTCAACCATATTATGGTCATTCTTGCCCAAGCGGGCACGTACAACAAGACTGCTAACTAACCCTTCCTCATTACTCAATACCCAGTCTAAAATAGCCTGCTCTCTCGTTGGTTCCTCTACATATTGATTTAGATAACTATCCCGCATACATTCCAAGAAATCCTCTTCCTCAGCACCCCTGCCAATTTGATTCACCCAATCTATATGTAGATTGAAGTCACCCATTATAACTGTTTTGCCTTTGTCGCACGCATTTCTAATTTCCTGTTTGATACCATCTGCAACTTCACTACTACTGTTAGGTGGCCTGTACACAACACCCACCAGCGTTTTCTGCCCCTTAGTGTTTCGCAGCTCTACCCATACCGATTCCACATCCTCCAAACTAATGTCCTTCCTTTCCATTGCGTTAATCTCCTCTCTAACCAGCAACGCTACCCCACCTCCTTTTCCTTTCTCTCTATCCCTCCTGAATATTGAATATCCCTGGATGTTCAGCTCCCAGCCCTGGTCACCCTGGAGCCATGTCTCCGTGATCCCAACTATATCATAATCATTAATGGCTATCTGCACGTTCAACTCATCCACCTTATTACGAATACTCCTTGCATTGAGACACAAAGCCTCCAGGCTTGTTTTTACAACGCTCTTACCCCTTATACAATTATGTTGAAAAGTGGCCCTTTTTGATTTTTGCCCTGGTTTTGTCTGCCTGCCACTTTTACTTTTCACCTTGCTACCTATTGCTTCTTCCCTCATTTTACACCCCCTGCCTCTCTGCTCTTGTACCTATCCCCCTGCCCATTTTTTACCCCCCCCGACTGTTTTAGCAACACTCCCCTGGCATTAGAACCATTCTTCCCCCAGTTGACATTGGTTCCATTTTTGCCCAGGTTTTGTCAGACCTCCCCTTGTACTTGTACCTGTTTCAGACCTACTTCCCCACCATTGGTTCCAAAATCAATGCCAGACGCTCAAAATAACAAGGCAAACCAGATAAAAAATAACAACAGCCAACAACATTACAAAGACACAAAAAATTCACTTAACCTATCCCCCCACCTTAGTTTGAATCCTGAGCCACACTCCCCCCCGGACAAGGTGCAGCCCATTTATTCCTTTGTAATCAAAACCACTTTTTGGTAGTAATCCACTAGCTCCCCCTAAAAACTTGATCCCCCTCATCTGAGTACTATGGACAGTACTGGTTCCAATAAAAAATTTGAATCCCTCCCCCTTGCACCATTTTTCAAGCCACGTATTCATCTGCAATATCCTCCTATTTCTACTCTGACTAGCCCGTGGTACTGGTAGTAATCCAGAGATTATTACCTTTGAGGTCCTACTTTTAAGTTTATCTCCTAGCTCCCTAAATTCATCTTGTAGAACCTCATCCCAAGACAATACAGACGTTGGTCTACAGGAGACCCTGAATATGGAGCAGCACCCAAAGGTGGGCTGCCAATATACAGCTCAATGGAAGAGCTTGATGTACCCCAAAGAGCGACAAAAAAGCGCAGGCCTATAATAAAGCCATCACACGTAATACCTGATGATGAAAATCCAGGTGAAACCCATTATGAGGAGGATTATCCAGAATACTGCAATGTGCAATATGCAATGTGAATGTTCTAAACCAGCGCGTTCACAGGAACCCACTAGAAAGCCGATTTAAATTGACTTTAATTTACAGCAAATGAACACTAAATTCCTTCCATTTGGCCTATAAATTGATGTAAATGAGATTTAAAAATCATGTTTTATTGTGAATTATTTGTGAATATTATTTGGACACTTGGGCTATTTAAAAATGTTAATCATTTATTAAGAAATGGATAGATGTTTAATTCAGTAATTGAAGTTTGAAATTAGCTACAATTGGGTAACTAACTAATTATATGCTTTAATTTCAGGTCATCCAAGTAAGATTATTTTATATTTGTTTCAGAATGCTTCAATCTATGATAACTGAAAATTTCATTCAGTTCTCTTAATTTTTAAGAAGGTTATGGGCTTTTGACTGTCCACGATCACAGCTTTTTTGTTATGTCCATAGAAAATCAATAGGGAACAAGATGCTAATTTCCGAGTAGGAAAATGGCCATAACCTTTTTATTACTTGAGATATGAAAGTGAATTAGGTGTCAAATTAAACTTATTGTTATGCTTTATCTGATGGGATAAATTGCAGACTTGATTTTTTAAATCTCAAAATTTTGTAACATTGCTACACAGAACTGTGCTCTATTAGGAGTTCCAGCTGTTAACAAAGAAGTGTGGAATTATATGGGCACTGCAGTAAGAGCTCAAGAAATGAGATTACAGCGGGTACGAAGATTAATTGGGTCAAGCATTACGGCATTTGCCAAAGATCTGGAAGAAGGAAATGTGACAACATCACAACAGGATGTGATGGGAATGATGTGTAATGCACATTTTGAAATAAACTGTATTCGTAAATCTGCGATAAGACCTACCATACATCCTAAGTTTGCAGGGCTCTGTAAAACATCTAATATACAATTGCCACACTTACTCTTTGGAGAAGAGCTTGCCAAAAAACTGAAGGTTCTTAACGAAGAATCAAAAACCATCGGGATGATGAAGCCACCGATGTTTGGCAGCACAGCTAGAAGGCAATATCCATACCGAAGGGGAACTGGTGAAGGAACAAGTCGCCCGTACCCACACACAAGATATGGGCATACAACCCCAGGACGTGGAGGGCATGGGATTCCCACAAGGGGCAAGGTACAAAAAGTGACACCAGTAAACCCTGAGGTAGGTAGGTCTGGTTCTGAAAGAAACATATCAGATGTGTCCTACTTACAAATTGGGGGTAGGTTACAATTATTTTTAAAATAATGGAAGCTAATAACATCTGATGCATATATACTGTGCAGTATAATGGGGTTTAGAATTGAATTTTACCAGAATAAAAATCCCCCTACTCAACATACTCCAAAAATAATACATTCTTTCTCTAAAGAAGAGATTAGAATAATTCAAATTGAAATTGATATTTTGAGTAAAAAAGGGGTAATAGAGAAAACAACTTATCAAAACCATCAGTTTATATCTAGTATTTTCTCTAGACCAAAAAAGGATGGGGGTAGCAGGATCATTTTGGACCTCAAAAGTCTCAACCCTTTTGTACAGTATAAACATTTCAAAATGGAAACTTTTACTAATGCTTTGCAATTAATTTCAACAGAATGCAATATGGCAAGCATAGATCTCCAAGATGCATAGTACTCTGTGGCCGTGCATGTTAAAGATCGTAGATATTTGAAATTTGTCTGGATGAGTCAATTGTGGCAATTCAAAGCATTGCCTAATGCTTTAACTTCAGCCCCTAGATTGTTTACAAAACTGCTGAAACCAATCTTAGCATTGTTAAGAGCTCAAGGCCATTTGATAATGGCTTATTTGGATGACATTTTAATTGTGGGAGACACTGAAGCCATGGCAACAGCCTCAGTTTTAGAAGTAAAACTTACATTTCAAAAACTGTGATTTGTGATTCACCCAGAGAAATTCAGACTGACACCCAACAAAATAATTGATTACTTGCGGTTCACTATTAATTCAGAGCACATTGGAGTGAGCTTACCCAAGGACAAAAAGCTGCAATTGATTGAGGGTTGTAAGGAGCTAATTGCAGGCAAACAACAATCAATCAGTCAAGTAGCAAGTCTACTTGGGAAATTAATTGCTTCATTTCCAGCTGTTCAGCTTGGCCCACTGCATTATCAGCAGCTGCAGCGAGCAAAGATATCAGCATTGAAAAGACATCCTGGGCATTTCGATAGACCAATGCAACTACCTAACACAGCAATTGAGGATATAAAATGGTGGAATAAAAATGTGGATTGCTCTTACAGGAAAATTCTGATTGAATCACCAGCTACCATTTTACAAACAGATGCAAGTGCACTGGGATGGGGAGCTGTGGATGCCATCTCAAGCTGTGGAGGTAGATGGAATGCAGAGGAAGAACCTTTGCTCGAGACACATGGCATTAATTATCTTGAATTATTAAGTGTATTGCATGGGTTGAAAGCCCTTTGCCGAAAAGGTACAAAATTTGCATGTCCAGGTTCAGATTGACAACACTACGGCAGTGGCATATGTGAATCACATGGGTGGAATCAAGTCAAAAGCATGTGACAGATTGGCAAACATGATTTGGCACTGATGCATTGAGAAAGATATTTGACTTTCTGTAATTTACCTATCAGGTAAATTCAACATAATTGCAGATAATAGGTCAAGAAATTTCAATGACAATACAGAATGGATGTTAAATCGTGCCATTTTCCACAAAATTGTGAAAAAATTTGGGAAACCAGAAATTGACTTGTTTGCATCCAGATTGAATCACCAGTTACCTCAATATGTTTCGTGGGAACCAGATCCAGGTGCAACAGGGGTAGATGCGTTTACGTTAAATTGGGGTGGAATGTTTTTGTATGCATTTCCTCCCTTTTGTCTGATCAGTAGGTGTATACAGAAGATCAAACACGATTATGCTTCAGGATTGTTGGTGGTTCCAGATTGGCCCACACAAACATGGTATCCATTAGTGTTAAAAATGGTGATGGAACCCATTATGCATGTCTTTATTCAAGAAAACCTACTTGTTTTTCAATAAATCAATACGATTATGTAAAGGATGAAATTCACCTGTAACTGGTGAATTTCATCCTTTACATGATTGTATTGATTTATTCATTTGCAGATTCTAAAAAGACCATATGTTGGAAGAAGACTATCAGATCGCTCTATGGATGTAATTACAGGATCATGGAGGGATAGTACCCAGAAGCAGTACATTTCTTACATTAAGAAATGGGAACAATTTTGTTCAACACAAAATATTTCTTACCACACTGCAGACACTTCAGATGTTGTAGATTTTTTGTCAAAATTACATTTTGATGATAATTTAAGCTATAGGGCGATCAACACGGCAAGGAGTGCTTTGTCGGCATACTTATCGAGACCATCGGAACATCAAGTTCTAAGATCACACCCCTTGATTTGTTGATACATGAAGGGCATCGTTAATGCTAAACCTCCCAGACCGAGATATACGTAAATCTGGAATGTGAGGGATGTGCTATCACTACTTAGGGGTTGGGATCCCATCTCAAATTTGTCGTTAGACAAAATTACAATGAAAGCAGTCATGTTAATGGCTTTAGTCTCAGCCCAAAGAGTACAAACATTACACAAGTTAAGGATAGACAGAATGGGAATGAAAACAGAGGAAATTACATTCTATGTCTATGACCTGCTAAAACAGAGCAGACCAGGAGTCTCAAGGTGTAAATTGTTTTTTTCAGCATATCCTTCAGATCAAAGACTTTGTGTAGTTACATATTTTAAATACTGCATTGAGACTACCAAACATCTTAGAGGTGTAGAATCTGCATTATTCCTCAGCCATAAAAAGCCACACAAAAAAGTGACAACACAAACAATTTCAAGATGGCTGAAGAAGGTGCTATTGGATGCAGGAATTGATACTGACAAATTTAAATCTCATTCCACCAGGGCGGCGACAACATCGGCGGCCAAGGATTTGGACGTTCCAATAGACCATATCCTCGTGGCCGCAGGATAGGCAAATGAAAGGATGTTTCACATGTATTATCACAAAAAAATTGCAGACCCTGGTGTATATGGTGGTGCTGTTTTGAATTCAGTATTAAATGTCCCTAGTGAATAAAATGGGACACATAATGTTTATCATAAAATAAACCATTAATTAATTAAACAAGTATGATGGTTTGCATGTTATTGACTGTTTTCACTCATAGAGTCAAGCCAAATGCAATGATACGCCAGAACCCAATCTACGGCCTGAAATCACAGAAGCTTTAAAATCTTCACGTAGTCACTCCGAAGTAAAATAGTAAGATTAAACGAGAACTTACCAGTTTGAAGTTTGATCTTTATTTTATGAGGAGTTATGTCGAGGGACTACGTGCCCTCTGCTCCCACCCTAGTAAAGATCAAAGGTAAGTTAAGTTTGTATCACGTAGCTTACTATTATGCTTCGGAATATATGATCTGTGATTTCACACCGCTGCGTTGAAGTTTGACGCGTGTGCGCCTGGACGGCCTTCTTCAGGTAGTCCCTCGACGTAACTCCTCATAAAATAAAGATCAAACTTCAAACTGATAAGTTCTTGTTTAATTTTACTATTAAAATTCATGTTTAAAAAAGCCATTAGATTTTATAATTCGGACCGCTAGGCTGTAGGGGGATGCATTTTTGCATTTTTTAATTTTTAATTGTTAATTATTGGTCTTTTTAAGTATTTATTGCTCTCAGGTAGTGTCCACATGGTATTTTATGTATTTTCTGTGTGCGTTCGTTTTGAATGTGTGGGTTTCTTGATTGGGGGCTTCCGGACACCTGAAGTTCCCTGAGGGGATCAATAAAGTATTTTTTGTTATTATTATTATTATTACTTATAGTTATCTACAGGTTACATATACATTTACCAAGGAGCACTGGAGAATCTTTTATGTCTGCAGTTGTGATGACGTGATGAGATACAGATTTCTGCATGAAGCATTTTTTTCTTTGCTGTCTGTATCACTATATATTTTATGTATGTGTACACGTTGAACATATTAATGATTCAGAATTAGTGGCTCTAATACACAAGATTATGTAATACAAATACCAGACAAAATTATAATAACACCACTGGAGGTTCAGGAATTGTAATTGTAAACTTGCAAGAACAGTCAAGTGCAGAGGAGAAATGCAAGTATCCTGTGAGGGGTAAGACTGGGTGTTTTATTGAAGGAAGAAGAGAGAAAAAGAAATATGTAAAAGTCGTAGGCATTTCCTAATTATCAGGGTCACTATGTCAGTAACTTAATTGGTCAGCGGTCTCTTGAAGAATCAGAGGAGCAGTTTGCTGTGTGGAGTTTGGCAATGATTACAAATATCAGGAACAGAAGAAATACATTTGCAAACCAATTTGTTAAGATAAAGACATGCTGGACAATGAATGTTATGATCATTAACCAGATCTACCCTGTGGATTATCACCTCCAAACATAAAAATACCACAGTAACATGCAATTTGAGATAGTTCTGGTCATTTTCCATATTGAAAATATGCTTTATTGTAAAGGATATGCCCGTGAATAAAATGTCTTTGATAATCAATTAATAAAAGTGATGATTAAAAATTTCCTATCCAACAATTAAGCCCAGGCAGACTGGGGCACTTGGAAATAATGAGAAATTACATTCAGAAATATAACAATAACAAATATAACAAGCTCAGAGACTGAAAAGGCGATTATGGTATTGGCAAACCGTCACAATACAGCCAGCACTGCTGCTTAGAATCACATAAACAAAGCACGCACATGAAATGTTTCATGGGAACATATAATTATATAGAGACAATTGAAGAAATTTTGTCCAAAGTTTATGATGAAGGGCAAGATGTGGTATAAAAAATGTCCGACAATTTCTTTACACTTGGGGCAAAACAAATAAACCAACAGGCATAGAGAATAAGATTTTCAACATGTCTGTCGGAACTGGCAAACAGATTTCAAAAACCATAACGTAACCTTCGTGATGGATTATGTGTAATAAGGTTTGTCAGATATTGAAAGTAATAGGACATATTAACAGGTGATTTGAAACGCTTAAGATTAGAATTAAGAGGAGCAAGCCAGATTGACCCTTTTTAGTAATGCCATAAGTGATAGGAGCAGAATTAGGCCATTTGGCCCATCAAGTCGACTCCGCCATTCAATCATGGCTGATTGATCTTTTTTCCTAACCCATTCTGAATTCTCCCCATAACCCCTGACACCCGTACTAATCAAGAATCTATCTATCGCTGCCTTACAATACATTGACAGCCTCCACACACTTCTGTGGTAAATAATTACACAGATTCACCACTCTGACTAAAGAAATTCCTCCTTATCTCCTTCCTAAAGGAACGTCCTTTTGAATCTGAGGCAATGACTTCTAGTCCTAGAGTCTCTCACTAGTGGAAACAACTTTTCCACATCAACTCTATCCAAACCTTTCACTATTCGATACATTTCAATGAGTCCCCCCACATTCTTCTAAACTCCAGCGAATACAGGCCCAGTGTCGTCAAACGCTCATCATATGTTAACACACTCATGCCACAAATCATTTTTGTAAACTTCCTCTGGGCTCGCTCCAAAGCAAGCACATCCTTTCTCCGATATGGTGACCACAATTGCTCACAATGTTCCCAAATGCGGCCTGACCAGTGCTTGATAGAGCCTTAGCATTACTTTCTGCTTTCCGCAGAAACTGTTCCCTCTGCAACTCCCTGGTCAATTCGTCCCTTCCCACCCAAACCACCCCCTTACACGTACTTTCCCTTGCACCCGCTGGAGATGTAACACCAGCCCCTTTACCTCCCCCTTCGACTCCACCCAAGGACCCCAACAGTCTTTTCAGGTGAGGCCAGGTTCCCTTGCACCTCCCCCAACCTCATCTACTGTATCCGCTGTTCTAGGTGTCAACTCCTGTACATCGGCGAGACCAAACGTCGGCTCAGCTCCATTCTCTCAGCATATGACAGTCCCGCCATCAGAGGAATTAACCTTGTAAACCTACGCTGTACTCCCTCAATAGCAAGAATGTCTTTCCTCAAATTTGGGGACCAAAACTACACATAATACTCCAGGTGTTGTCTCAATAGGGCTCTGTTCAACTGCAGAAGGGCCTCTTTGCTCCTATATTCAATTCCTCTTGTTATAAAGGCCAACATGCCATTCACTTTCTTCACTGCCTGCTGTACCTGCATGCTTACTTTCATAGACTGATGTACAAGGACTCCCAGATCCCATTGTACTTTCCCTTTTCCCTTTCTCCTATCTACCAGTACATCCTTTTATTCCGAGGCTATGTCCTCTGATCCTACATCCTCCCACTAGTGAAAACATTCACTCTATCTAGGACTTTCACCATTTGGTAAGTCTCAATGAGGTCCCCATCATCCTTCTAAACTCCAGCGAGTACAGGCCCTGTGCTGTCAAAGACTCATCATATGTTAACTCCATCATTCCGAGTCAAGGGCAATTATAATTCAGAAATCACCTGATCAGGGTAATACTTATCACTACCCATACATAAATATCAAGAACGAAGGGCACATGTTTGAAGTGAGATCTCCAGAGATAGTATTTAGAACAGCTCCTTGTAGACCACGTATCAGTGTTCGCAAGGACAAACCTGGATCACATCATTGCGGAGGATACGTGTGTTAGAAAGCCCCACTTAACAACTGAAAGATGTAAGGACCATTCGTATCTGACTTTTTAGGACGTGATATCTTTCATAATTATAATTGCCGCTTCCTTTTAATATGGGTATATCAGGTTTGCTTCCACAATTTTTGCTTGTACCTTAATGGAGAGGGTGCTCATCAGCTTGTACACACATGTGCATTATGATGTTTGTAATACAATCAGCATTTAGCTAAAGACCAATGTGGAACAAGGTTGAAGAGTAATTTGGCTACCCCATGCCTGCATTATATATTAATTATTGAAAGAAACCAACGGAGAAAATATTTTATGAAAATTTACCAGAAAAGTGACTTTGGAGATGACATGGAAGAGAGAAAAATCTATACAATGTTAAGTATCAACCAAACCCCTGGGAATGTTATTGATATAGGTTTATTATTGACACATAGTTTAGTTAATTACCGGTGATGTCTCAAAAAGGCAGCCCATATCAAGGACCCTCACTACCCTGGCTCTTATTTCGCTCCTGCCATCGGGAAGAAGGTATAGGAGCCTGAAAACTGTAATGTCCAGGTTCAGAAATAGCTTCTTCCTAATGACGATTATGCTGTTGAACACTCCAGACACCAACTAAACGCTGAACTGCATTAGTTGCACAAGGGGACTTTGGGCTTTGTTATGTTATTTTGGCCTATATTTACTTTTTTATATTGGATTTGTTCATACATCCAAGAGGATCTATAGACATCTATGGAGTCCTCTCACTGACCTCAAACATTGATAATGAAATTTACCATCTGTTATGCACCAGCACAGGTTTTAGTTGAATGGTGAAATTAGTACTGTAGTTGAAAATCAGGACCTCCTACCATGTACAAGACAGAAGTGACCCTGCTCTTTTGTGTGCCTCTGAGACCTCGACCTCCTTTAGCAGGTATCGCAAGGTACTAGGAAAACACCAGCAATGTTATCTCTGCAAAATCCTCCAAATTCACTGGAACTATAATGGAACCAATTCCACTTCCATCCAACATCCCCACCATCGAGGTCCCACTTACTCTTATACAGCTGTATTGGGTGAGCTAAATCACTCACATGACCAACAACAGACTTTAGAAACGTATAATAGGTGGACAGGGATAAAAAGAACCTGATGTATTCACTTGTCTATGTATTCACAATGCTACACTTGTCGCTTTATTCCATTCATGGACCCAAGCAGTCTTTCCAGGTGAGGCAGAGGTTCATCTGCACCTCCTCCAACCTCATGCATTGCATCCGCTGCTCTAGATGTCAGTTGCTCTACATTGGTGAGACCAAGTGTAGGCTTGGCGATCGCTTCGCCCAACACCTCCATTTGGTTTGCAATAACCAACCTGATCTCCCGGTGGCTCAGCACTTCAACTACCCCCATTCCGAATCCGACCTTTCTGTCCTGGGCCTCCTTCATGGCCAGAGTGAGGCCCACCGTAAATTGGAGGAGCAGCACCTCATATTTTGCTTGGGCAGTTTACACCCCAGCGGTATGAACATTGACTTCTCCAATTTCAGGTAGTCCCTGCTTTCTCCTCCCCTTCCCAGCTCTCCCTTAGTCCACTGTCTCCGCCTCTTCCTTTCTTCTTCCCGCCCCCCCACCCTCACATCAGTCTGAAGAAGGGTCTCGACCCGAAACGTCGCCTATTTCCTTAGATGCTGCCTCACCTGCAGAGTTTCCCCAGCATCTTTGTTTACCTCTGGTGTATTCAAAGCTTTCTTGAAGTGCAACATCCCCGCTGACTTCCGGGAACCTCTGGCCTGCGATTAATCAAAGTAGGGGAACAGATGTATTGAGAATCTCAAAGCCATGCACTGGGCACAAACAGAAGCTCGACACAAGTGGAAGATGGAGCACACTATCTCACAATTGACCATGCACCCACAATATGAACCATATCTGCACTCAACCCCATCTGTGGAAGACTGCAGTTCCCATGACGGCCACATTGGCAAGTTCAGAAACCTCAAAACAGAAATGTGAGGAAATTGTCAAATCCTGAGGGACTACCTATAGGTATGTTACAAAACCTACCTGAATCGTGGCTGAGCATCTGCCCTACCCCGTGTGTGTGATTTTGGCGCTGTTTAGAGGGGGCGGGTTTAAAACGCGATTTTTACTAGGCTGTTCCAATCGAAAATGTTCAGCCTAGTAAATCATTAACGGAAAATCACTGAAAGACCCCGTCGCAAAAGGTATTATTAGTTTTTATGGCCTTGTATAATATTTATAGTAGTTTAAAAATCACCCTCTCTCTCTGCAACCTCTCGCAGCCCCAGGGTTTTATAAAGCAAACAATTAAAGGTGTGTACCTTATTTTTACATTAAATGGGGCTTGTATATAACCCTGTGTATAAAGTTTTCTATAGCGAGTAGTTCATTTTGGGCTCTTTATATCCCGCAATATTTTTCTGGGCACTTGAGGGCATAAATCCAGCGCAATGTGAACGTTCTAAACCAGCGCGTTCACAGGAACCCACTAGAAAGCCGATTTAAATTGACTTTAATTTACAGCAAATGAATACTAAATTCCTTCCATTTGGTCTATAAATTGATGTAAACGAGATTTAAAAATCATGTTTTATTGTGAATTATTTGTGAATATTATTTGGACACGGGCTATTTAAAAATGTTAATCATTTATTAAGAAATGGATAGATGTTTAGATCTAGTGATTGAAGTTTGAAATTAGCTACAATTGTGTAACTAACTAATTATATGCTTTAATTTCAGGTCATCCAAGTAAGATTATTTTATATTTGTTTCAGAATGCTTCAATCTATGATAACTGCAAATTTCATTCAGTTCCCTTAATTTTTAAGAAGGTAATGGGCCTTTGACTGTCCACGATCACAGCTTTTTTGTTATGTCCATAGAAAATCAATAGGGAACAAGATGCTAATTTCCGAGTATGAAAATGGCCATAACCTTTTTTACTACTTGAGATATGAAAGTGAATTAGGTGTCAAATTAAACTTATTGTTATGCTTTGTCTGATGGGATAAATTGCAGACTTGATTTTTTTAATCTCAAAATTTTGTAACATTGCTACTACCTAACAAAAGATTTACTAGAATGTTGCCTGGGTTTCAGCAACTAAATTACAGAGAAAGGTTGAACAAGTTAGGGCTTTATTCTTTGGAGCGCAGAAGGTTAAGGGGGGACTTGATAGAGGTTTTTAAAATGATGAGAGGGATAGACAGAGTTGACGTGGAAAAGCTTTTCCCACTGAGAGTAGGGAAGATTCAAACAAGGGGACATGACTTGAGAATTAAGGGACTGAAGTTTAGGGGTAACATGAGGGGGAACTTCTTTACTCAGAGAGTGGTGGCTGTGTGGAATGAGCTTCCAGTGAAGGTGGTGGAGGCAGGTTCGATTTTATCATTTAAAAATAAATTGGATAGTTATATGGACGGGAAGGGAATGGAAGGTTATGGTCTGAGCGCAGGTATATGGGACTAGGGGAGAATATGTGTTCGGCACGGGCTAGAAGGGTCGAAATGGCCTGTTTCCGTGCTGTAATTGTTATATGTAGGTATGTTACAAAACCTACCTGAATCGCCATTGGGAATCTGCCCACAGCCAGGTCCGCGATTTTGGCGCTGTTTGGAGGGGGCGGGTTTAAAACGCGATTTTTACTAGGCTGTACTAATCGCAGATGTTCAGCCTAGTAAATCATTAACGAAAAATCGCTGCAAGACCCGGTCGCAAAAGGTATTATTAGTTTTATAGGCCTCGATAATATAGTTATAATAGTTTAAAATTACTGTCTCATTCCGCAACCTCTCGCAGCCCCAGGGTTTTATAAAGCAAACAATTAAAGGTATGTACCTTATTTTTACATTAAATGGGGCATATATATAACCCTATATATCAAGTTATCTTTAGCGAGTAGTTCATTTTGGGCTTTTTATATCCCGCAGTAATTTTCTCGGCATTTGAGGGCACTAATCCAGCGCGATGTCAACGTTCTAAACCAGCGCGCGTTCACATGAACCCACTAGAAAGCCGATTTAAATGGGCATTTATTTACAGCAATTGAACACTAAATTCCTTCCATTTGGCCTATAAATTAATGTAAATTAGATATACAAATCATGTTATATTGTGAATTATTTGTGAATATTATTTGGACACTTGGGCTATTTAAAAATGTTAATCATTTATTAAGAAATGGATAGATGTTTAGATCTAGTGATTGAAGTTTGAAATTAGCTACAATTGGGTAACTAACTAATTATATGCTTTAATTTCAGGTCATCCAAGTAAGATTATTTTATATTTGTTTCAGAATGCTTCAATCTATGATAACTGCAAATTTCATTCAGTTCTCCTAATTTTTAAGAAGGTAATGGGCCATTGACTGTCCACGATCACAGTTTTTTTTTATGTCCATAGAAAATCAATAGGGAACAAGATGCTAATTTCCGAGTATGAAAATGGCCATAACTTTTTTATTACTTGTGATATGAAAGTGAATTAGGTGTCAAATTAAACTTATTGTTATGCTTTATCTGATGGGATAAATTGCAGACTTGATTTTTTAAATCTCAAAATTTTGTAACATTGCTACTACCTAACAAAAGATTTACTAGAATGTTGCCTGGATTTCAGCAACTAAATTACAGAGAAAGGTTGAATAAGTAGGGCTTTATTCTTTGGAGCGCAGAAGGTTAAGGGGGGACTTGATAGAGGTTTTTAAAATGATGAGAGGGATAGACAGAGTTGACGTGGAAAAGCTTTTCCCACTGAGAGTAGGGAAGATTCAAACAAGGGGACATGACTTGAGAATTAAGGGACTGAAGTTTAGGGGTAACATGAGGGGGAACTTCTTTACTCAGAGAGTGGTGGCTGTGTGGAATGAGCTTCCAGTGAAGGTGGTGGAGGCAGGTTCGATTTTATCATTTAAAAATAAATTGGATAGTTATATGGACGGGAAGGGAATGGAGGGTTATGGTCTGAGCGCAGGTAGATGGGACTAGGGGAGATTATGTGTTCGGCACGGACTAGAAGGGTCGAGATGGCCTGTTTCCGTGCTGTAATTGTTATATGGTTATATTATATGATTAAAAGGTTGGAGGCATAACAATTCTGGAGTGGTTGTCATGAAGGTTGCCATTCCTTCATTTAGACTAGAGAGTAATACTACTCTTACTAAGAACTGCAAATGACAATAAAGATTTAGATTTTTCATCTCAAGATGCTGGTTTGCACAATCAAGTTGTAAACGGACACAGTTTAGTAATTTAGTGTTGGGTGGGGAGATCTTCAATCTGATTTTTAGTTGGAATTTGTACATTTATCAGCACTAGTAATACTGCTTTGGAGTCAGTGCTTCCACAAATGGTAAACATTATAATGCACTACACACATATTGAAGAAGGGTCCCGACCAAGCTCCTCTATAATATGTGGTCCCGTCCAGACACGTGCCCCGGGCGCCGACAACATGTGCGCGCGAGGGTCGCGGCGGTTGGTTTGCGACCGTTGGCGGTTGGCGGTTGGCGGTTGGCCCCGCGCTCGCCCCAGCGGGTTGCCATGGCGACGCCCCAGCCCCAGCCCCAGTCCCACTTCCGCTTCCGCTGTGGCCAGTTCTTCCCGGCGGCCCGACGGTCTTGTCTGTCACTTTCAGTATCGCTTTTCATTATTTGGCTTGAGATCGGGGAAGGGAGGGAGCAAGAAGAATATATATATATATATATTATAGGCGGTCAGGATAGCGTTACGGTCCGACAGACAGACAGAGAGAGAGAGAGATATTCGGCGGAAAGCTGTGCTGTGTCGGGCACGGTATGTGGTTGCTCTTCCCTTGCCGTGTTGGCTACTTTCCTGCGCTGCGAGTCAAGTGTGTGGCAAGGATCGCGGGTGGCAGGCAGGCAGGCAGCAGGTCTGGGGCATGCAAGAGGCAAGCGCCCACTCGCCAGGCGGTTAAACCTAACACACAGCGACCCCAAGGCCGTGGGTCTGAGCTCCGACACGGAACGACAGTGTAGGCGCACACACACAGCCACAGGCACCGGCACCAACTCACTCCCCCTTGGTCCGTCCACCTTTTCAAAATGACAAGGGCCCTGTTATATTTCACTGCCGTGTTGAAAAACAAACAATGCAATCTACAAGCCCCAAAGGTGTAATGGAGAATATTGTGGAGTTGCAATCCTCCTTTCTCGATCTCCATCTAACGAGAATCCCAAAGCATGGAATTGAAGAGCTTTTAAAATGCCGACCACAGGCAATATTTTCAGTTCCAAATGAAACTGAAAACAACGTAATAAAACTTACAATTTGGTGAAAAGAATCCATATTATTTGATTTAATGTCCTTTAAATTGATGTAAAATGCCGACCACAGGCAATATTTTCAGTTGCAAATGAAACTTAAAACAACGCAATAAAACTTACAATTTGGTGAAAAGAATCCATATTATTTGATTTAATGTCCTTAAATTGATGTAAAATGCCGACCACAGGCAATATTTTCAGTTGCAAATGAAACTTAAAACAACGCAATAAAACTTACAATTTGGTGAAAAGAATCCATATTATTTGATTTAATGTCCTTAAAATTGATGCTAATTACTTTGTGAAGCGTGGGAAATAAAGCTCAAGATCATTAAAATATAAGGATAACGTGTTCTTACTGTGTCAAATTGCCACAGGAATGAATGTAGTCTGTAGTTAAAAGTACGTAGTAAGAATTCTGTTTTCAAATGGTAAAATGAAATTCATTCATTATAATTGCTGACAGCTTGATAACATATTTAATTATGTCTTATACTGTCAAACATATTCGAAACAATACTTAGTATCATGCTTATTTCAAGCTGATTTTATATTTAACTTGCCCATTGGAGTACTTTGTGAATGAGCTTTAAGACTTGGTAGGAGTTTAGTTATGGTAAATTATTTTGTTTTTATTATGGGGGGGGGGGGGCAGTTGGAGAATCTGGGCAATGCATGCAAAAATAGTATTCACTGCCCATCCCTAATACCTTTGAGAAAGTGATGGTAGACCTTCTGCAACCCTTCCCCAGGTGCTCCCAATATGTTGTTAGGTGGGGTTCCTGGATTTAAACAGTGTAGGAACGGCAGTACATTCAAGTCTTGATGGATGGTGGGGAACCTGGAATGGAGGTATTCTTGGCCTTGGTAGTTGAGGATTCAAGTTTGAAAGATGCGGACAGTATTCCTTAAGTGAATTGTACATTGTTTGCACTGCTGCCACTATTCAGTAGTGTTGAATTGAATGGTTAATTTGCTAGGTGGATGAAGCACCAATTAGATAGGTGGCTTTGTCCTGAATAGTGTCAAGCTTCTTCAGCGTTGACAGAGCTGTGCCTCTGTGCATTAATTCAGGAAAGTGAAGAGTATTTGATCAAAGTGGACTTCTAGATTGTCTTTCGTCTGGCTGGTTAGCACACAGCAAATGTTTTTCACTGTACCACAGTACATAATAAACTAAACTAAACTAAATTCAATTTCTAGATGGTAGAAAGCTTTTGATGTTTCATGGGTGAGTCACTTGCCATGGGATATGCAGCCTCTGACCTGCTTTTGTATCTATTGTATTTATGTGGTTGATCCAGTTGAGTTCCAAATCAGGATGTGGATCTCCAGGATGTGGATGTTGATGATCTTGGTGTCGGTAATGTCACTATCAGGGGTATTTTCAGCGATTTTTGAGAGATCTTGGTGTTGGTAATGTCATTATCAATAGTGTTTCCAGCCATTTTTGAAACTTATTATTTCTAACGATATTTAATCAACCAATAATATTAACATCTTATAAATGAGCTTCATACTGATACACTCAGTGTTGGCCTCTGAAGTAAACCAAACATCAAGGTTGCTTTAACATGACTCAATTAGTTGTTCCAAATTTCTAAAAAATCAAATTTCTGCATTTTCTTCATTCAAGTCAGCTCAGCCAACCATTTGTGATTTTTTTTTTAAACATACTAACTTACTTATTGTAATACCAAAGTAACTGCTGGGTTGTTTCATATTTTCCAAATTGTCATCACAATTTAATATAGTGTTCTGTCTCTTTTCATTTTAGTCAGATGGTCAGACAAAACTAATTAGATGCTCATTTACCAAGTGATTTGCATCTTTTTACTCGTGTGGAAAACCATGGCACAGAACCAGCCAGATGGACGAGAAGAAAAGGACAGAAATTCCACTGCATTAAAAGGTATTATGTACACAGATTTTGACTGTTCCATTTGAAGATTATGAAACTGATTGTTCAATCTTGTTGCAATGTGTCTTATGCTTAATTGTTTAATCCAGGTGTCCAAACTGTTCATTTATACAATTCCTTTAACATAACGGAATAACGGGGGGGGGGGGGTGGTGAACCCTCGGAAAGTGTCTGAACCTGATGGAATACCTGGCCGTGTTCTTAAAACTGTCAGGACTTTTTGCGGACATCTTCAACCTCTCATTACTGAGGTCTGAGGTTCCCATCTTGCTTAAGAGGACATCATTATTACCAGTGCCCAAGAGAAGTAAGGTGACATGCTTCAATTACTATCAACCGTTGGCATTAACGTCCATTGTAATAAGGTGCTTTGAGAGGTTGGTTGTGGCGCATATTAACTCCTACCTCAACAAGCACCTCGATCCATTGCATCAATGAATGCAATCTCATTGGCTCTCCACTCTGCACTGGACCACTTGGACAATAAAAACACATACGTCAGGCTGTTGTTTATAGACTACGAAAAGAAAAGATGTTATATGAGATTCTTTGGATTTGTTTGGATTATTAAGATGGGAACCATGTGAGCAGGGACATCTGTGACCTAATCAAATGAAGAGAGGCTTGAAGGAAGAGTGGACAAAAGACCACAGGTGATGAAATCTAGAGCAACAATATCTACTGGAGGAACTCAGCAAGTCCACAGTACCTGTGGTTGGAAAGAAAGTGTTGACATTTCAGGTTGAAACCCTATATTTGGAAGAATAGTCTGATTCATCTTGACTTAAGGATCTAACAGTCAAAACAGTTAAGAAAGAATAGCAGTCATGGCCAAAGAGGCCTACTTTTGGCATGTGGGTGGCACCAGAATAGCCAACATTTAAAGTGGAGATTGGCAGATTCTTGATTAATAAGGGCCTCAAAGACTATGGGGAAAATCCAGGAGAATGGGGTTGAGAAGGAATGAAAGATCAGTCATGATAGAATGGTGGAGTAGACTTGATGACCTCATTCACTTCCTATGATATGAACTTATGAACATTTGTTACTCATTCATAAATGCTCTTGATAAGGTGATCGATAGCTACCTTCTTGAACTGCTGCAGTCCATCTAGTGAAGGTACTCTCACATAATTGTTGGATGAGGGGATGAAGGAGCTATGTTGTTTCCAAATATGATTTGCAGGCGATGGTACTCTCATGCAATTATTGCCTTTGTCCTTCTTGGCGGTCGAAAAGATGTTGCTGGTGATGTTAGAATCACCAAGGCAAATAATTGCAATGTATTTTTTAGATGGCATGCATTAGATATTTTTTTGCTGTTGATGGAGGGGAAAAAGTTTAATTTGATGAATAGGGTGTCAATAAAGTTAGATGATTTGTACTGGATGGATTCAAGTTTCTGTTTGGTGGTGGAGTTGCACTCAGCGAGTCAAGTAGAGAGTATTTCATCCCCACTCTTGAATTGTGTGGAATAAATCACGGGTGATGGTGTTCCCATTCAGCTGCTGTCTTTGTCCTTTCAAAGGTTGCAGGTGTTGAATGACTTTGGAGCTTCAAGAGATGAGTTACTCTTGATAGGATACCCACCTCCGTGTGCTCTTGTACCTCAATATTTATGCGGCTGATCCATTTGAGTTTTTGATCCTCAAATGTTGAAGAAGGAGGTCTCGGCAATGGTTATGCCATTGAATGTCAAGGATGGATGGTTTGACTATCTTCTGTTGCACATGGTAAGTTCCTGTCATTCTAGTGGCGTGATGGTTGATTGCCACTTATCAGCTCATGCCTGCAGGTTGTTCATTTTTCTCTTTATTTTAGTGGAGTTGCAAATCATAAATGCACATTCTCACTTCTCACTATGATACAACATTGGTGAATTGGGGACCTCAGACCTCTCACTTCAAGAAGAGTAAGGTGACGTGCATCAATGACTGTCGACCAGTGGCACTAACGCCGGTGGTGATGAAGTGCTTTGAGAGGTTGATCATGGGGCATATCAACTCCTACCTCGACAAGAACCTCGACCCACTGCAGTTCGCTTACCGCATCAACGGTGGATGCGATCTCACTGGCCCTCTACTCTCCTCTGGACCACTTGGACAACAAAAACTCACATGTCAGGCTGTTATTCATCGATTACAGCTCAACATTTAACGCAATCATCCCCTCCAAGCTGGTTACCAAACTCGCAGAACTGGGTCTCTGCGCATCCCTCTGCAATTGGATCCTCGACTTCCTCATTCACAGACCACAGTCTGTTCGTATTGGTGGAAATGTGTCAGCCTCGATAACAATCAGCACAGGATCACCTCAGCCTCATCTATGAATACGAATGAGCAATGAAATTCTCGATTACAGAGAGACTCTCATAAATGGTCAACTCTTCATCCCCCCAAAGGAACAGATAGAAACATAGAAACATAGAAATCAGGTGCAGGAGTAGGCCATTCGGCCCTTCGAGCCTGCACCGCCATTCAATATGATCATGGCTGATCATCCAACTCAGTATCCCGTACCTGCCTTCTCTCAATACCCTCTGATCCCCTTAGCCACAAGGGCCACATCTAACTCCCTCTTAAATATAGCCAATGAACTGGCCTCGACTACCCTCTGTGGCAGAGAGTTCCAGAGATTCACCACTCTCTGTGTGAAAAAGGTTCTTCTCATCTTGGTTTTAAAGGATTTCCCCCTTATCCTTAAGCTGTGACCCCTTGTCCTGGACTTCCCCAACATCGGGAGCAATCTTCCTGCATCTAGCCTGTCCAACCCCTTAAGAATTGTGTAAGTTTCTATCAGATCCCCTCTCAATCTCCTAAATTCTAGAGAGTATAAACCAAGTCTATCCAGTCTTTCTTCATAAGACAGTCCTGACATCCCAGGAATCAGTCTGGTGAACCGTCTCTGCACTCCCTCTATGGCAATAATGTCCTTCCTCAGATTTGGAGACCAAAACTGTACGCAATGCTCCAGGTGTGGTCTCACCAAGATCCTGTACAACTGCAGTAGAACCTCCCTGCTCCTATACTCAAATCCTTTTGCTATGAAAGCTAACATACCATTCGCTTTCTTCACTGCCTGCTGCACCTGCATGCCTACTTTCAATGACTGGTGTACCATGACACCCAGGTCTCGCTGCATCTCCCCTTTTCCTAGTCGGCCACCATTTAGATAATAGTCTGCTTTCCTGTTTTTGCCACCAAAATGGATAACCTCACATTTATCCACATTATACTGCATCTGCCAAACATTTGCCCACTCACCCAGCCTATCCAAGTCACCTTGCAGTCTCCTAGCATCCTCCTCACAGCTAACACTGCCCCCCAGCTTAGTGTCATCCGCAAACTTGGAGATATTGCCTTCAATTCCCTCATCCAGATCATTAATATATATTGTAAATAGCTGGGGTCCCAGCACTGAGCCTTGCGGTACCCCACTAGTCACTGCCTGCCATTGTGAAAAGGACCCGTTTACTCCTACTCTTTTGCTTCCTGTTTGCCAGCCAGCTCAATACTATCCACATCAATACTGAATCCCCAATGCCGTGTACTTTAAGTTTGTATACTAACGGGAGAGGGGTGTTACAGCGAGAGAGAGGGGGGCAGATGCGAGTGGGAGACGAGAGTGCGCGCACACAGACCTGCGCCTCATCCGCAACCAGGATCTAAGCCGGGTCCCCGGCGCCACAAGCGCTGCCAAACTGCCACTGCCCCCCCCCCCCCCCCCCCCCCCCCCCCCGAGTGTCCCATTCCCACCCTGGGTGCAGCCCCGGACCGACGACACCAACGGCCCCAGGCCCACGGCCAGCGCGGAGAAGAAGTGCCAATCCCAGCTCAACTGCTTGTCCCGCCGGGTCAACCGATAGCCCCGGACCGACGACACCAGCTGACCCAGGCCTACAGCTAGCGCGGAGAAGAAGCTCCAACCCCAGCTCAACTCTGCCTGTTCCGCCGAGCCACCGCAGTTCCGGCATCCCCACCGATGACCGGCGCTCGACCCCCGCCGGCACCAAGGGGGCCAACTGACAGCCACTGGACAGGGGGAGAGGCACAGCTGACGGTCCCCGGCCAGCCGGGGAACAGCCCGCCTGGGAGCCAGAGCCAATGCTTCCTTCCCGCGTCAGCTGCAAGCACGGCCTAACACCTCCGGCCGCCCCAGACAGGGACGGGTCACCCAGGAGGGGACCGGGACAGCCCAGCAGCAACTCAGCAGCGCCCGCAACGCCGGAGATCCGGGCCCGACCCCGATGACGGACGAGCATGATCTTGCTCACTCATCAAAGCATAAAGCAATAAAAACGACAAAATAGACACGCTAGTGGCAGGATACATGTTCCCGATGTTGGGGGAGTCCAGAACCTGGGGCCACAGTTTAAGAATACGGGGTAAGCCATTTAGAACGGAGATGAGGAAAAACTTTTTCACACAGAGAGTTGTGGCTCTGTGGAATTCTCCGCCTCATAAGGCTGTGGAGGCCGGTTTTCTGGATGCATTCAAGAGAGAGTTAGATAGAGCTCATAATGACAGCGGTGTCAGGGGATATGGGGAGAAGGCTGGAACGGGGTACTGATTGTGGATGATCAACCATGAGCACATTGAATGGCGGTACTGGCTCAAAGGGGCGATTGGCCTACTGCACCTATTGTCCATTGTCTATAATCTTAGCTTTGAACAAAGAAACAACAAATACAACTAATTCATAGTTTGAAAGCAGTATTTTCTTACCTTGAAGAATCAAAGCTGAAAAAAACGAAAAATTAAGGTCTCTGTGCACAGCTCCACTGCTTTCCTGCAATGTTTATGCATAGTGACCTTTGACCTGGGCATGCGCAATCTGAATACTGAACTCGCTTATTGGTTTGCATTTTGCTAAGACACACTTTCCACTCCACCATATCTGTTTCTTTTAATATAAAGTATATTGAATTTGTTTCTGATTTGTCAATTAATTTGTGGAAAGTTAATGCTCGTAATTAAATATTATTAATAAAATTATAGCAAAAATAATCAATATATGTTCCAGAAAGGGAACAGTTAAATCTACTGTGTCTTATTTCTACATGCAGTTATTTTTTGTTAGACGGTTTAAATAATTCAATTTTAATACTTTTCGTAGATTCTTGATATAATCTTTCTATCCCATTCTTTGACATCATTGTACATAATTTAATTCTAATAATTTTAGTTAATTTACCCTCCTTTTCAGTTAATCACAGTTTAACGAGTAAACGGCTTTCCTTATTATAAGGTGATCAATCTGCACTTGCAGAAAAACAGAATGCAAATTATATCCAAGATCGACGGTGCTGGAAAAAGTGCTTGTTATGAATTCCTTTATTGGTATGCTTGTATTAAAACGGCATATTCATAAGATAGTTGGCTGTCCTAATTCACATTAAA
The DNA here is from genome assembly GCF_028641065.1 of Leucoraja erinaceus. NCBI lineage: Eukaryota > Metazoa > Chordata > Chondrichthyes > Rajiformes > Rajidae > Leucoraja > Leucoraja erinaceus. The sequence continues at coordinate 102,462,737 of NC_073379.1, forward strand.
CATTGTAGTTTCAAAAGTGTGAAAATGTGAACAATGTTATTGTTTTTTTTTTCCCCCAGATTTGCTATCTAGAATTGACTTAGAAGAACTAATGAAGAAAGATGAACCACCTCTTCAATTTCCTAAAACACTTGAAGAGTTTGAATATTCTTTTAATGAAAGTAAGTGTACATTTCCAGATTACAGGAAAAGACCTTAAAATTGTAGTGTATTTATTTATTATAGATGTTAATTTTTTTATTATCCCATTAGGAAAAGCTATCTTAAAGCTATTTTATCACCATCAGTTAAAATTGAATCAAAAGATAGAAGTGTTTCTCTTAATTATGAAAATACTAAACAGTTGATATATGAACCAGCAGCAGGATAAAATCTGAAGATACTGACTCTATGCTTCATAGAATCATGGAATGATAAAGCACAGAAATAAGCCTTTTCGGTCCACCATCTCCTTGAAGACCATGACGCCTATCAATACATAACTAAAACTCAGATCTTTTGCTCTTCTGGTTTGCGCTGCATTTCTATTTGCGTAAAAATCGTATGCGATAGCGCTACGATTTTTCATCAGCTCACTCACCGTTCTCATGTGCTGCGAGTGCACCAAGTTTCATTCCGATCAGTGGTCTATTGTAAAAGTTAGCGAGGTTTAAAAATCTTTAAAAATACGCGTGCGCAGATTGATCTCCTCTCCTGCCTGTCAGCGCCGCATGGATTGGTCTTTTCTCCTGTCACTCAGCGGGACGGTCTGCCCCTTCCTGCGCCATCGCGTCTTTACTGGAGCTGAGGATGACTGGCGGAGGTTTTCAACCGGACACAATTTTCGGAGGGACCGGAAGTGGCCAGGCGCGGCGCGGGAGATGTCACCAAACGGAAAGCGGAGAATCTGACCAGCGACCAGCACCTGCTGTGAGTCCCCATCACACCGCCAGCTCCAGTCCCTTCCCCTCTGGTCCCGCTCACTGGCTACTGCCCCCCTCCCCCGAGAGACCCCCCCCCTCTCCCCCACAACCCTTGCCCCCCTGTCCACACACCCACCCTCCCCCCCCACAACACACCCCGCCCCCCACACCCCCCACCCCCCCCCCCCCCCCCCACCCACCCACACACCCAACTGACCCCATAACCCCACAAATAGAGTAAAAAAATCCCAGAGTATTATAAAGGACATTTCCCACCCCGGACACTCCCTGTTTGAACTGTTGCCGTCAGGCAGACGGTACAGATCTACAAGTACAAGGACAAACAGACTTTTAAAAAGTTTTTACCCCACTGTTATAAAGGCACTAAATATAGCCGCCAAGGAACCAGGGGCAATACATACTAAGGGACTGTGGTACACTGTGAAATCGACAGAAGGATGTAGGGTTGGGTGTTTATGCGTGCTATTTTCATGATATTTATTTTAGTTGTTTATCTTTTTTTTTAATATTTTATCTTGTATGTATAGTTAGCTTTTAGAAATGTTTGAATGGTGCACTGACTGGCTGACATTTTTAAATTTTGTTGTACATGGTTCATGTTACAATGACAATAAAGAAACTATTTTCTTCTAACCCCTCCCCCGCCTCCTCACCCCACCCTCCAGCCCACCCCCCTCTTGTCTCCCCCCCACAACCCCCCCTACCCTGACAACCCCCCCACCCACCCCTCCCCTGCCCACACACCCCTTCCCTCCACACCATCCGCCCATACACACCCTTCCCCCCCACACCCCCCCTCCCCTCCACATCCTCTCTCACCACATCCCACCCATACACACCCTCTCCCCACACACCCCCCTCCCCCACACAACACCCCCCCCCACACCCCCCGCCCATATCCCACACTCTCCTTCCACTCCACCCCCCCCCCAACCCCCCCCCCCACATCCCCCTCCCCCCCACACCACGCTCTCTCCCCCTCCTACGCCCCACACACAACCCCACCCCTCCTCCCCTCCCACCCCACACCCCCTTCCCCCCCTCCCACACATGAAGAGGAGGGGGAGGGAGTGCTGGGGATGAGGAAAATGAGCCACGTCTGCACAGTTAGGGGCTCTGGGTTAGTGGTGGAATATTGCGTTGGGGGAACGGGTTGCGTTGGGTGAATGGGTGAGTGGTGGAATATTGCGTTGGAGAATGGGTTGCGTTGGGGGGGGGGACCAGGCCTCCCGTGTGACTGGGACCCAAAGGGTCCCACTTAGTCTAGTCTACACTATAATTTACCGGCAGTAGGCTTATGTCCATCTATGCCATTCCTATCCAAGTATATGTCCATTCCAGGCCAGATTGAGTGGAATTACCTCTCCAGCCCATCTAATCCATACCGACCTCGTGAATCTTTTCTTCACACTCTCTATTATTGTACTGTGGCAATCGGAAATGTACACAGTACTCCAAATGCATTCAGAACACTTTTGTGATGGAAAGTTTCAAAAATCAGTGTTTGACTAGAAAAAATAGTCAAGGAAAATATTGAAAGACTTTAAATTATTTAACAGATTAAGATGATAAATAGTCAAGGTTTGATTGGACAGTTGAAAAAAAATAGCAGGATTTACAAGTGAGGTACTTTGTGAATTTGTTTATCAATGGCTCTTATACATTTACAGCTTTTGATATGATTTGACTGAATGCTAGGAAGCGAAAGTCATTACCTTCATTACTAACTTTGTTCATATAGACATGGACATCAGATCTTTTGCTGGCAAATATTTGAGATTTCCTCAGATTAGACCACTCTCAGATCATATGCTAAAGTCCTCATCCATGGCTTTGCTACCTCACTAAGTTTAATGTCATGTTCTTTGATTGCCTGCCATGTATTTTCCTAAGGTCATCCAGCACTAGCTGACCAAAGGCAAACACAAACCATTCATCCTTATGATCTCCTATCTTCTGGTTTAGAGATATTTCTGTTTAAATATTTTAATCTTTGTTTTCAATTTAATTAGTGAGTTCACACACTGTTGCGTTATCCAACCCTCTAGGGTTTAGAGATAATACTTCTCCAAATATAGCTTTTTGACCACTGCAATAAATTTTGATGGCCATGCTTTCATCTGCCTAGGCAGTAGGTTTTGGTATTTCCCACAGCCTTGCCCCAAATCTCTCCGTTTCTAAACTCATTTGCCAATAGAGTAGGGTCTCAACCCGAAACGTCGCCCATTCTTTCTCTCCAGAGATGCTGAGTTACTCCAGCATTTTGTTTCTATCTTCTTTAAAATAAACCTGTTTGAACCTTTCTGTGGTAAATTTTGTTTGATAAAATTCAAAAGAAGCTCCTTCATTCATATCAACCATATAAGTATAAAACATTGGGGTTCAACTATGAAGAAATACTTGGGAATTTAGTAATACTTGCACGAACTGGGCCCAAAGGGTCCCATTTGGTCTAGCTATTAATAGATAATTGACTTGCATCTACAACATTATTTCTTTGAATATTATTCTTGAATTTCCTCCACATGGTGAATGAATTCAAAATATAAAAAAGTGCATTAATTAATGCGAATAAATACAAAAAATGGTAGATTGTTTGTATTTCTCTGTGTTAAATGTAAAACATTTGTTAAGGTTCTATTAAAAAAAAGTAAATTAATGTATTTTCTTGTGTCTAGAGGGACAGTTAAGACATACAAAAACTGGGGAACCATATGTGTTCAATTACCATGAAGATATGCACAGATGGAACCAGAAACGTTATGAAGCCCTTGGAGAAGTAAGTTCCTGAATTGTCATTTTGATGTGTGTTGTTTATTAGTGCATTTAGTAATTAAAATAAAAAATCCATATGGATTTTTTCAAATAGTTTGGCTTGACTGAAGGGTTCCTGACCTGGAACAAATATTAGGATATTGAGAACAAATATTGGCACATATCCAGTCATGATTTTTTTCTATTATTGGGAGTGAGTCAAATTATTATTTTCAGATCTGATCTCTGCACCAGGGTACAGATTTGGACCATTAGTTAAATGGTTCAATCGTACTTTTTTATTGTCATGAGCATCAAAGTGCAGTGAAATTACTTTTTGCATGCAGTTCAGTAAATGTATTACTATACATAAGCACATCTTAGATTAAGTACAAGTGGACAGGCTAGATGCAGAAAAAATTATCCCCATGTTGTTTAAGAAGGAACTGCAGATGCTGGAATATCGAAGGTACACAAAAAAGCTGGAGAAACTCAGCGGGTGCAGCAGCATCTATGGAGCGAAGGAAAAAGGCAACGTTTCGGGCCGAAACCCTTCTTCAGACTGATCGGAGGTGGGGGGGGCGGGGAGAAGAAAGGAAAAAGGAGGAGGAGCTCGAAGGCTGGGAGATGGGAGGAGACAGCAGGAGGGCTGAGGGAGGGGAGGAGACAGCAAGGACTAACAAAATTGGGAGAATTCAATGTTCAAGCCCCCAGGATGCAGATTCCCCAAGCGGAATACGAGGTGCTGTTCCTCCAATTTCCGTTGTTGCTCGCGCGTGCCATGGAGGAGACCCAGGACAGAGAGGTCAGATACGGAATGGGAGGGGGAGTTGAAGTGTTGAGCCACCGGGAGGTCAGGTTGGTTATTGTGGACCGAGCCGACGTGTTCCGCGAAACGATCGCCCAACCTCCGCTTGGTCGCACCGATATAGATCTGCTGACATCTAGAGCAGCGGATGCAATAGATAAGGTTGGAGGAGATGCAGGTAAACCTCTGTCGCACCTGGAACGACTGCTTGGGTCCTTGAATGGAGTCGATGGGGGAGGTAAAGGGACAAGCGTTGCATCTCTTGCGGTTGCAAGGGAAAGTGCCCGGGGAGGGGGTGGTACGGGAGGGAAGGGAAGAATTGACAAGGGAGTTATGGAGGGAGCGGTCTTTGCGGAAGGCAGATATGGGGGGAGATGGGACGATATGGCGAGTGGTGGGGTCACGTTGGAGGTGGCGAAACTGACGGAGGATTACTTGTTGTATGTGACGGCTGGTGGGGTGAAAGGTGAGGACTAGGGGGACTCTGCCCTTGTTGCGAGTGGGGGGGGATGGGGAGAGAGAGCAGTGTTGCGGGGTATGGAAGAGACCCTGGTGCGAGCCTCATCTATGGTGGAGGAGGGGAACCCCCGTTCCCTGAAGAATGAGGAGATTTCAGATGCCCTGGTGTGGAACACCTCATCCTGGGAGAATGAGGACATTTCAGATGCCCTGGTTTGGAACACCTCATCCTGGGAGATTATACCCATGTTGGGGGAGTCCAGAACCAGGTGTCACAGTCTAAGAATAAGGGGTAGGCCATTTAGGACTGAGATGAGGAAAAACTTTTTCACCCAGAGTGTTGTGAATCTGTGGCATTCTTTGCCACAGAAGGCTTGAAGGCCAATTCACTGGATGTTTTAAAGAGAGAGTTAGATTTAGCTCTTAGGGCTAATGGAATCAAGGGATATGGGGAAAAAGCAGGAACGGGGTACTGATTTTGGATGATCAGCCATGATCATATTGAATGGCGGTGCTGGCTCGAAGGGTCGAATGGCCTACACGTGCACCTATTTTCTGTATTTCCATGTATAGGAATAGTACATTGAGACAGTATGTAAGAGCCACCAGGTTTTGGCACCATTTTCAAGTCCCAGTTGTTGTAAGTTTTTAACCTGGTCCTGAAAGCCTGCTGTTCTGGCAGCGTTGCAGGGTCAGCCTGGCCAAGCATAGCCGTTGGTTTCCTCCGCTGCTGCTTCACCGCTCTATGCAGCTGTAGGTTGCGTCTGGTCTGCGTGCTTGGCCTCTTTGAACGACACCCGATCCAACCGAGCCCCAGGCTGCTGCAAGACCTCCAGTGAGGTCACTAGTGGAGTTCCACAAGGGTCAGTCCTAGGGATGCTTTTCTTCACGTTGTCTATTAATGATTTTGATAAGGGGATTGAAGGCTTAGTGACCAAGTGGCCTTAGTGGCCAAATTCATTTCACTTGCACTTTGTGTGCAATGTGATGAATAAAACTGATTGATTGAAGTTTGCAGATGATGCTAAGATAGGTGAGGGGTAGGCAGTGTTGAGGAAACAAGGACTCTGCAGAAGGACTTGGACAGGTTAGGAGAGTGGGCAGAGAAGAGGCAGATGAAATTCAGTGTAGCTAAGTGTGGAGTCATGCATTTTAGTAATAAGAATAAAGGCGTAGATTATTTTCTAAATGAAGAGAGAATCCAGAAATTGGAGGTGCAAAGGGAATTGGGAGTGCTGGTGCAGGACTCCTAAAAAGTTAATTTGCAAGTCGAATCGGTAGTTAGGAAGGCATATTTAATGCTAGCATTTATATCAAGAGGACTGGAATACAAAAACAGAGATGTAATGCTGAGGCTCTATATGGTGCTGGTGAGAGTGCATTTGCAGTGTTATGAGCAAATTTTGGTCCCATATCTGAGGAAGGATGTGCTGGCTCTGTAGAGGGTCCAGAGGAGGTTCACAAGAATGATTCCAGGAATGAGTGGGTTAGATTACGATGAGCGTTTGACAGCTTTGGGCCTTTCTACGCTGGTTAAGAGGTGACCTCATTGAAACTTACAGAATAATTAAAGGCAAAGATAGAGTGGATGTGGAAAGAATGTTTCCACTGGTGGGAGAGTCTAGGACCAGAGGTCAGAGCCTCAGAATTGAGGACAAACAAAGGACATTTATTGTCACATACACCAATTGGTGCAATGAAATATGCGTTACCATGCAGCACACAAATAAGATAAACACAACACTATAGAATTTAACATAAAACATAAAACCATAAAAACATCCCCCCAAAGTGGAATCAATGTTTCCCACTGTGAGGGAAGGCAACAAAGTTCAGTCAACTTCTTCCTCTTGTTCACCCATGGTCGGGTCCTATTGAGGCCTCCGCAGTCGGTGCAACGGCGGCCCGATGTTTCAGGCTCTCTCGCCGGAGCTCTTCCCCCTCTCTCTCACCTTCTCTCCTACCCTCTCCACCCCCTCTCTCTCTTCCTCTATCCCCCTCTCCGCCCCTCTCTCCTCTCTCTCCTCTCTCAACCGATTCTCTCCCCCTCTGGTTTCCTCCCCCCCTCTCTCAACCCCTCCTCTCTCCCCCCCCTCTCTCTCTCTCTCTCTCTCTCCCCCCCCCCTCTCTCCCCACTGTCCCCTTCCCCCCCTCTCTCTCTCTGTGCCGAATCGGCAACGGCGCAACGCTTCTGATGCCTCCGACGGCCTGGGACTCTTGCACTGAAGCTGCTCCATGGCCGGAACTCCAGCCCCAGCTCTCTGCATCTGTCCCCGTCGCTGCTTTAGCCCCAGCTCTCCAACACCCGCGGCCCATGTAGTTTATATGAGTTTTGACATTTTCGTTGATCACAGAATTTCCCACGACAGAGCGTGAGAAATTTGTGATCAGCATGAGAGCGTGAGAATTTGTCCAAATGCGTGATTCTCACGCTCAAAGCGTGAGGGTTGGCAGCCCTGTAGGTGCTAGATGAAATTTGTGATCAAACTAAGTTTAAAGGTGTGGGAAAGAGCAAGGAGGAACATAATAGGCTATAAATTGTCAGAGGCTGGCTGAATAAGCAAATAAGTGGCAGATTACATCCACCTTCTTTATTTCCCTGTTATCCTAAAACATATTAAATCTCACTTTCCCATCAACTTCATTTTGCTTCATTTTACCACTTACCTTTACTAAGAGATAATTTACAGTTAGTAGTTAACAATAAATGTCTTTGTGGTGTCGGAGGAATTCAGAGCAGCTGGTGAAATCACAGGAAGAACATCCAAACTTTACAGAAACAACACCCGAGGTTAAGAGCATGCCTGGGTGCCTAGGTGTGCAGAATTAATCAATTACTTCAAAAGGCTATTGGATTAGCAAGAGAGAGAATAATTAGGAGGATTGCAGGGAGAGAATGGGACTGAGGGAATTACAGTGCTGGGCACCTGGCATAGATTCATTCAACTGAATGACCTCCTCTTGTGTCTGAACAACCTGTTTGATTCTATTTAGTGCAATAGCCCTGTTCCTTCCCACTGGAAATATAGATATTTTGTTCTTAAAACCATTTTGTAAAGCCCTCTTTCTACCACCTTTACAGGTAATAACTTTTAGGTCATTGGAATTTTCTGTGTTTTTAAGAACAAGTTTTAACAATCAGATAACGAGAACAGCTACTCTCAACCCTTTCTAAACTTGCCATGATCTTTTTATGTCCTCTGTCAAATATTGTCCCAAACTGCTTAACTTACGAGTCAGGACTCGAGTCAAGAGTTTTTAATTGAGAAATTGAACAAATATTTTTTTACTGGCTGCAGATTAACAGGTGCATTAATGGAACAACGCAGCAAATATAAATACAATAATACAACAAATTAACAGTAATACCAGGTGACCAGACCATAATAGTGCAAGCTAAAATATGTAGTGGCTCCTATGCAAAGACCATAGTAATTCATTGCTGAGGTAGGCTTGTGTGTAGGATTGTACATTGTCATTTAAGAGTCTGATAGTTAATGGAAAGAAGCTGTTAATGAACCTGCAGGTAATGATTCCCAGACTCCTGTACTGTTTTCCCAGTGATAGCAACAAGATGCGAGCGTGGCTCGGGTGGTGTGGGTCTTTGATGATTTTAATTGCTTTCTTGAGGCAGCGCTTCATGTAGATTCCTTCAATGGTGGGGAGGTCAATGCCTATGGTTGACTGTTCAATGTCCACTATATTCTGCAGCCTCTTTCATCCTTGGGGGTTTTGAATTGCCAATCGAGGCCATGATACTACCCTCGGTATACTCCCTACTGTACACCTGTAGAGGTTCAATAGAGTATTGAAGTCTGGTGACCAGGATTTGGGTATGTTACGCTAGTTGTGACTTAATCAAAGTTTAGTCAAGGATCAATATCACCTCCTTGTTGTTTATTTTGTTTCCACTGTTTGCAATTCCCAGTTTCAGATATACTTTACGAATCATTCTCTCATTGTGACCTGACATTTCCAAAAATATATTCAGAGGTACACTTAGATCCGTTGTTTCTCACATATCATTGGACAATGATTGGAAATCATTGGACAAAGTCAGCATGGATTTACGAAAGGTAAATCATGTCATGGCCGTCCGAAGGGGGGGTACGACCGCTGGGTGCGACCGCACTCCCCTTTTTTCCCGCAGAGTAAGAAAAAATCCCCAGAATTGTTTTTTTGAAATCGGAGCACAATCAGCGTTTCCACTTTGTTGGAAATTGCCCGAAATTCTGGCTCCGGCCGCTGGGGGAGAATCAAATGCGCCCATCCGCGCCTGCGCAATTGGGGAAGCGATGCAAAACGGCGCTGTCTCTCCGCGCGTGCGCAGTGAGCCCAGGGCGGGATCAGACTATCATTTGCGCTTCAGCCATTGAGCTCGATGCCTTGTGTCTACTCCAGGTAAGTCGTGGAAGGGGGGGGGGGGCGCCAGGCCGCCCGCCGGGTCTAGCGTTTCCATCCGCGGCGACAGAGCCTCGCCACCGGCCAGCCTGGCGACCAGGAGACCGTCCTCCCGTCGCCGGGCGGGAGCGGCTGTAACCCCAACACGAGATGCCGCTGCGGCGGGGTCCACTGCCCTCGCCTCCCCCCCCGCCGCCGGGGCGCAAGCCACCCCCGCTGGCCCCACGCTGGCCCAGTCACCGTCATCTTCGCTCCCCCCCCCTCCCCCCCAGAAAGAGGGGGCGATGTTAGAGGGAGGAGAGGGAGGGAGAGAGAGAGGGGAAGGGAAGGGAAGGGGGAGAGAGATGGGGGAGGGGAGAGGGAAAGGGGGAATATCTTTAATGAGATTGTAAAATTGAGGTAGGTTTTAAAGCTATTATATTTTTTCCTCATGGCTCATATCAAATAATATCAAACAATTGGAACTGCTTTCTTTGCCTTGATAATAATACTGAAAAATATGAATTCCAAAGTTTGTGACTCTTTTTGCAGCATATTTTTAATATAATTTAAATATTACAAAAATCTGCATGTTTTCAGGGTCATCATGGATCTGTCCGTAGTAGTCCGTTGATGATGTTGCAGCTAAGGAGGGGGCACATATGCGTCAAGCCGATAGCCTAATTGTTAAAGAGTTAAAATGTGTCAGCCTCGATAACAATCAGCACGGGAGCACCTCAAGGCTGTGTGCTCAGCCCCCTGCTGTGCTCATTCTATGCCCATGACTGCGTAGCCAACCACAGTGTGAATTCCATCATCAAGTTCGCTGATGACACCACTATTGTGGGGCGTATCACTGATGAGGATGAGTCAGAATATAGAAGGGAGATCGAGCAACTGTCCATGTGATGCCAGCGCAATAACCTGGCCCTCAACACCAGCAAAACCAAGGAACTGATTGTAGACTTTGGAAGGAGTAGGAGGGGGACCCACAGCCCCATTTATATCAACGGGTCGATGGTTGAAAGGGTCAAGAACATCAAATTCCTGGGCGTGCACATCTCTGAAGATCTTTCCTGGTCCGAGAACACTAACGCAATTATCAAAAAAGCTCATCAGTGCCTCTACTTCCTGAGAAGATTACGGAGAGTCGGTTTGTCAAGGAAGACTCTCTCTAACTTCTACAGGTGCACAGTAGAGAGCATGCTGACCAGTTGCATCGTGGCTTGGTTCGGCAATTTGAGCGCCCTGGAGACGAAAAGACTACAAAAAGTAGTAAACACTGCCCAGTCCATCATCGGCTCTGACCTTCCTTCTATCGAGGGGATTTATCGCAGTCGCTGCCTCAAAAAGGTTGGCAGTATCATCAAAGACCCACACCATCCTGGCCACACACTCATCTCCCTGCTACCTTCAGGTAGAAGGTACAGGAGCCTGAAGACTGCAACAACCAGGTTCAGGAATAGCTACTTCCCCACAGCCATCAGGCTATTAAACCTGGCTTGGACAAAACTCTGATTATTAATAACCACTTTCTGCTATTTGCACTTTATCAGTTTATTTATTCATGTGTGTATATATTTATATCATGGTATATGGACACATTTATCTGTTTTGTAGTAAATGCCTACTATTTTCTGTGTGCTTAAGCAAAGCAAGAATTTCATTGTCCTATACAGGGACACATGACAATAAACTCACTTGAACTTGAACTTGAGATAGTGTAATCGATAAAGAGCTGAGAAGAAGAATGCCAAGGAAAGGTACTCTGAGAAGTTTAGGAGCAAGTTCTCAGCTATTGACTCTTCTTCAGTTTGGAAGGGCATTGAAGTAATCACCAGCTATAAAAGGAAAGCCCCCCGCTCTTTGGACAATTATCAGCTGACGAACGACCTGAATGAGTTTTACTGCAGGTTTGAAAATCAGAAACGTAACTCTGAAACCCCCTCCCCAACAAACACAGGCAAACCCCAGTCTGCAAAGAATGGACCCTGCACCCTCTCCTTCCCATTCACCACTTCACACCTACTTAAGGCAAGACTCCAGTATGAAAAGAGTGGACCCTTTCCCACCCCAACCCACTCACAGCCTGACCTCAGTCTGCAAAGACTGGGCCCTTCTACACCCAACCCATTCCAATCACCACTTCACACCCAATTACTCATTTTAAATCAGTCCCTGCAAAGACGTACTGTCCCTGCCTGCTTCAAATTCTCCACTATTGTCCCTGTACCCAAAAAGGCAAGGATTACTGGTCTTAATGACTACAGGCTTGTCACACTGACCTCTGTAGTCATGAAGACATTTTGGGGGAAAAAAACGAAGGCCCTTGAAAGGCTTGTGCTGGAAAATATCACAACCCCCCTGCTGGACCCTCTGCATTTTGCAAATTAGGCCAATAGATCTGTGGATGACGCAGTCAATCTGGACCTGCACTTCATCCTCCAGCATCTAGACCACCAGGGGACCTATGCGAGGATTTTGTTTGTTGATTTTAGCTCTGCATTCAACACCATTGTGCCATAGCTACTACGCTCCAAACTTTCTGAGTTGACTGTGCCTGAACCCCTCTGTCGGTGGATCACCAGCTTTCTGACAGACAGAAAGCAGCATGCGAGACGGGAAAGCTTACCTCGGACCCGCAAACGCTCAGCATAGGAGCACAGCAAGATGCGTACTGTCCCCTCTCCTCTACTCTCTAGCCACACCAATGACTGCACCTCCACAGCCACCTCTGTCAAGCTTCTCAAGTTTGCGGACGACACAATCCTGATTGGACTGATCCAGGATGGGGATCTCTGTACTTGTTTCAGTTTGACTTCTTTCCTATAACATGGTGCCAAGAACTGAACACTATATTCTAAATGCGGTCTCACCAATGTCTTATTCAACTGCAGCATGACCTCCCAACTTCTATACTCAATACTCTGACTGATGAACGCCAAAGTGCCAAAATACTTTTCACCACCTGATATACCTGCGACTCGACCTTCAAGGAACCATGCAACCATCAACCATTCCTCTGCCCACCTGGCTAATTAATCCAGATCCTGTTGTAATCATTCACAACCATCTGCACTATTTGCAAAACCATTCACATCTGAATCATCAGCAAACTTGCTAATCTTGCCCTGTTCTGTGACGTTTCACAGAGTGCTGGAGCAACCCAGCGGGTCAGGCTGAGTATAGAAGTTGGGAGGTCATGTTGCAGTTGCATAAGAAGTTGGTGAGGCCGCATTCAGAGTATTGTATTCAGTTCTGGTCACCATGTTATAGGAAAGATGTCATCAAACTGGAAAGGGTACAGTGAAGATTTACAAGGATGTTGCCAGGTCTGGAGGGCCAGCGCTATAGGGAGAGGTTGAGTAGGCTGGGACTCTATTTCATGGAGCACAGGAGGATGAGGGATGATCTAATAGAGGTGTATAAAATCATGATTTGAATAGATATGGTTGAGTCTTTTGCCCAGAGTAGGTGAATCGAGGAGCAGAGAACATAAATTTAAGGTGAAGGGCAAAAGATTTAATAGGAATCTGAGGGGTATATTTTTCACACAAAGGGTGGTCAGTGTATGGAACAAGCTGCCAGAGTAGGTAGTTGAGGCAGGGACTATCGCAAAATTTACGAAACAGGTAGGACAGATTCGGAGGGATATGGATCAAACGAGGGCAGGTGGGACTAGTGTAGATGGGACATGCTGGGCCGAAGTGCCTGTTTCCACACTGTTTCAGTCTATGACTATCTATCTTTCCCACTCAAACCCATTTTCCTGCCTTCTCCCCATTACTTCTGACACCGTATTACTCAAGAATCTATCAATCTCCTCATGAAAAATGTCCATTGATTTGACCACAGCTGAGAGTGGCAATGAATTCCACAGTTCTCCACCCTCTAAACTAGTCCCACTCACACGCGTTTGGCCCATATCCATCTAAATCTGTCCTACCCATGTACGTGTCCAAATGTCTCTTAAACAGTAGGATAGTCCCAGCCTTAACTATCTCCTCTGGCAGATTGTTCCATACACCCACCACTCTTTGTGGGAAAAAACGACCTCAGATTCCTGTTAATTTCTGAAATATTGGTCATAAATTTGATGCAAAAATGCTCCAAAATAAGGCTCACAATGCATCAGAGAGCATCTAAAACCCCTGAACTTCCAGGGCCCTTAAGCGGGACCCCGGCATCGAGGGACTTCACGCTTCCCGCTTCCTGATCGTGATGCGCACATTATTTCATATTAAATTTCTTGTAATCCTGTCATGCCACCCCTCCCCCACTTTTTGAAAAGCTTTGTACGGGCCTGCATGTCTGATGAATCTTATACAATTTTTCTAGGATGTAACTAATAGAGTGGATAAGGGAGAACCAGAGGATGAGTTATATCTGGACTTTCAGAAGGCTTTCGACAAGGTCCCACATAAGAGATTAGGATACAAACTTAAAGCACACGGTATTGGGGGTTCAGTATTGATATGGCAGTGAAGAAAGCGAATGGTATGTTAGCATTCATAGCAAAAGGATTTGAGTATAGGAGCAGGGAGGTTCTACTGTAGTTGTACAGGGTATTGGTGAGACCACACCTAGAGTATTGTGTAGAGTTTTGGTCTACAAATCTGAGGAAAGACATTCTTGCCATAGAGGGAGTATAGAGAAGGTTCACCAGACTGATTCCTGGGATGTCAGGACTTTCATATGAAGAAAGACTGCATAGACTCGGCTTGTACTCACTAGAATTTAGAAGATTGAGGGGGATCTTGTAGAAACTTACAAAATTCTTAAGGGGTTGGACAGGCTAGATGCAGGAAGATTGTTCCCGATGTTGGGGAAGTCCAGGACAAGGGGTCATAGTTTAAAGATAAAGGGGAAATCCTTTAGGACCGAGATGAGAAAAACATTTTTCACACAGTGGTAAATCTCTGGAACTCTCTGCCACAGAAGGTAGTTGAGGCCAGTTCATTGGCTATATTTAAGAGGGAGTTAGATGTGGCGCTTGTGGCTAAAGGATCGGGGGGTATGGAGAGAAGGCAGGTACAGGATACTGAGTTGGATGACCAGCCATGATCATATTGAATTGCGGTGCAGGCTCGAAGGGCCGAATCACCTACTCCTGCACCTATTTTCTATGTTTCTATATAGTCAAATAGGCCCTTTGACCCAAGCTGCTCATGCTGACCAAGATGCCCCATCTATACTAATCCCACCTACCTGCATTTGTCCCATCTATATATTACTAAAACTCTCTGTTTGTTTGTATTTGTGTGAGTGCGTGACGTTTCAAAACTCCGCTACATGATAGCGCTATAATGTTTGGCCCACCTTACTCACCATTGTCCTGGGATGTGAAAGAGACGTTTTGTTCGGATTTATGTTATATTTTACAAGTTATTGACATTTTAAACTTTACAAAAGCCACTTTTTAACACTTTTCCACTTGCCCTTACTTCAGCCGTGTCACACTGACATCACAATGGGATCCCATCTCATTTACATTTAAAAAATCGCGATTTTCAAAAAAATCAGTTTTAATCAAATTATTTTGTTTTCATCCACAATGATGTCACAAAGGGATCCCAAATGTCATTTAACACATCGCGAATTCCAAAATAAAAAAAAGTTTTAATCAAATTTGTCCATTTTCATTAATAGCTAACATTGTGTTTAGGTTTTTGAAAGAAAAAATGCGTTTTCATTGAGAATTGCATTTCAGAAAAAAACATCGCAGATTTTATTGTCGGGGGGTGGGATGGGGAAACTTTCATTAAATAAAACGCGATTTTCATTGTGGGGGGTGGGATAGGGGGGAGGTGAGGAGTGGGGGAGGGGCTGGGGTATAGAGGGAGAGGAGGGAGGGAGGGTAGGGAGGGGGGAGAGGGGTTATGGAGGGAGGGAGGAAGTGACTGAGCAGAGGAGAGAGAGGGAGGGGAGGAAGAAACGGGAAATAAAGAGGGAAGGTGAAGGGGCCTGGCGTGGGCCGAGCCCCGGGGCCGGGCTTTGGGCACTGGGGAGCGGACACAAGACACTGACTGGGCCCGGAGCGTGGTTCCGGGACCTGTGCTGGGGTTCGAGCCGGTGCAGGGTCCGGGGGCTGCTGCTCCAGGACCATGGTGGCGGAGAGGAGGGGGACCTGGGGCAAGGACTAGGCCTCTGCCTCCCCCTCCCCGGCTCCAGGCGCTCGACCCGTCCCCCCCCGACAGCACCTGCCTCAAGTACAACTTCATCGCCGTTGTCGTGGAGAAAATGGGGCCCGCGGAGGTTTACATCGAGATCCTGGGGAGGTGAGGATAGAGAATGGGAGGTTTGAGGAGGGGAGAGGGAGGGGAATGTGGGGGAAGTGAATGGGTGAGGAGGGGGGATAGGAGAGGAGGGGGAGTGAGGAGGGAGAGTAGTGGGGGGGGGTGGGATAGGGGGGAGTGGGGGAGGAGAGGCATAGGGGAGAGGGGGGGGGGTAGGGATGGTTATGGAGGGAGGGTGGGAGTGACTGAGGGTAGGGGAAAGGAGAAGGATGGAGAGGTGAAGGAGGGTGGGGGAGGGAGGAAGGAAGAGGGTAATGGAGGAAGGGAGGGGGAAGAGAGAAGAGGGTAGGGAGGGGTTGAGGGGAGGAAGCAGAGAAGAGTTGGTGGAGGGTAGGGTGAGGGAGGATAATGGAGGAGGGGAATAGGGGACTGAAGAGGGAGAGTAAGATGAGTTCACATTGATTTAATATTTTACAAATTATTGCCATTTTTAACTTTAAAAATGTTGCAGTCGCTCTCCCACTTGCCGGCTGCGCCTGCGCAGTTGGGTGAGGGTTGCTGTGTCTCGCGTCATAAAGGGGATCTCTGGCGTCACAACGGGAACCCGTCTGACGCACTGGGCAGTTTAGTGGAATATTGCGTTGGGGGAACGGGGCCCAACGGGTCCCACTTGGTCTAGTACATCACTAAAGCTCTCTTTGTTTGTAAGCGTGCGAGTGCGTGACGTTTCAAAACTCGGCCAAAACGGTAAACGATAGCGCTACAATTATTGGCCCACCTTACTCACCATTGCCCTGGGATGTAAAAGAGACAAGTTTTGTTCGGATTTATGTTATATTTTACAAGTTATTGGCATTTTAAACTTTACAAAAAACACTTTTCAACATGCCCTGCCCGCCATCGCATCACAATGGGATCCCGAATCTCATTTACATTAAAAATCGTGATTCAATTAAATTCTTCCATTTCAGTAACATCTCAGTAACCTCTCCCTCCCCATTGTGTTTAAGTTTTTTTTAAGAAAAAATGGAATTTACATTGAGAATTCCATTTAAAAACAAAAATTGTGATTTTCATTGGGGGGAGTGGGATAGGGGGCTTTCATTTACAAAAAAAAACATTGCGATTTTCATTGTGTGGAGGTGAGGAGTGGGGGAGTATGGGGATAGAGGGAGAGGAGGGGGTTGGGAGGAGAGAGGGGTTATGGAGGGAGGGATTGACTGAGGGTATCCGTGCGTGCGGATTTTAAGATAACTGAAAGTCTACCCGCGCGTGCACAGTGGGCTCGGTATCCGCACGTGCGGGATTTGAAATGAGCACGGCCCTGAGGCTGGGGCAAGGACTAGGCCACAGCCTTGGCCTCTCCCTCCCCCTCCCCCGGCTCCAGGTCGCTTGGCTCGTCCCCCCCAGACAGCCCCCGCCTCAAGTATAACTACATCGCGGAGAAAACGGGGCCGGTGGTGGTTTACATCAAAATCCTGGGGAGTTGAGAGAGTGGGGGGATAGAGGGAGGGGTAGGGTGGGAGGGGAAAGTGGGGGAGATGAGGAGGGAGTGTGGGGGTAGAGGGGGGATAGAGTGAGAGGAGTGGGGGAGGTAGGGAGTGGGGTATAGAGGGTGAGGAAGAGTGGGGGGTTTTTATAAACATAGAAATTAGGTGCAGGAGTAGGCCATTCGGCCCTTCGAGCCTGCACCACCATTCAATATGATCATGGCTGATCATCCAACTCAGTATCCCGTACCTGCCTTCTCTCCATACCCCCTGATCCCTTTAGCCACAAGGGCCACATCTAACTCCCTCTTAAATATAGCCAATGAACTGGCCCTCAACTACCCTCTGTGGCAGAGAGTTCCAGAGATTCACCACTCTCTGTGTGAAAAAAGTTCTTCTCATCTCGGTTTTAAAGGATTTCCCCCTTATCCTTAAGCAGTGACCCCTTGTCCTGGACTTCCCTAACATCGGGAACAATCTTCCTGCATCTAGCCTGTCCAACCCCTTAAGAATTTTGTAAGTTTCTATAAGAGGGGGGAGGTGAGTAATGGGGACGAGGGGGATAAAGGGAGAGGAGGGGGGTTCTGGAGGGAGGGAGAGGGTAGGGAGGGAGTGGGGGAGGGTAGGAGAGGGGAGGGATGGTGACGAGGAGGGGGTGGGAGTGCTGGGGATGAGGGGGAATGCATAGGGGTAGGACGAGGGATGGCGAGGTAATGGTGGGGAGGAGGGGGAAGAGTGTGGAGGGGAGGGAGAGGGTGAGGCGAGGAAGCAGAGGAGGGTTGGTGGAGGGTGGGGAGAGGGAGGATTATGAAGGAGGGGAATAGGGGACTGAGGATGGAAAATGTGATGCGTTCACATTTGATTTTATATTTTACAAGTTACTAGACCAAGTGGGACCTGTTGGGTCCCTGTCACACGGGGGGCCTGGTTCCCCCAACGCAACCCATTCCCACAACACAATATTCGACCAGTCACCCATAGCCCGCACGGGAGGCCTGATCCCCCAACGCAACTAGTTCCCCAACGCAGTATTTGACCACTCACCCGTTCCACCAACACAACCCGTTCCCCAACGCAATATTCCCCCACTCACCCATAGCCCCCAACTGTGCAGGGGTGGCTCATTTCCCCTTATTCACCCTCCCTCATTTTATGGGCCGGCAGAACTCAGTACCTGGGATTGCAACATTCTAGCGGGCAGGGTTACAATCCCATTGTGATGACATAGCTGTAACTGCCTGTGCAGATGGAAGAAATATTTCTCAAAGTCGGATTTTGTAAAGTTAAAAATGTGAATAACGTAAAATATATTATCAATCAGAACGAAACTTGATAAAAACACACCACAGGACAATTGTGAGTAAGGTGGTGCAAATATTGTATTGCTTTCGTATACCGTTTAGGCGTTGTTGCATCTCTGAATAATAGACAGGCAGACTCATGAACAAACGAGGTGAGAGTTTTGGTAATATTCCCAGACTAAGTGTTACACAGGAGGCCTGGTCCCCCATCACAATATTCCACCACTCACGCATAACCCCCAACTGTGCAGGCGCGACTGATAGGTTCCCGTTGTGACGCCCCTGATCCCCCCTCCTCTCCTCACCACCCCACTCTGCTCCTTGCCCTTACTCCCATGCACTCACTTGATCCCCTTGTTGGGGGGGAGCGTCCTGCAGCGGGGCATGGGGTCGTCTTCAGGAGGGGGCTGTTGGGGGCCGGGTGGTGGGTAGCGTCCTACAGCCGGGGGCGGGGACAGCTTCAAGCGGGGCTGTCGGGGGCCGGGTGGGTGAGAGCGTCCTGCAGCCAAGGTAGGGGGACGGGTTCAGGCGGCTGCTGGGGAGGGGGGAATGTCGTGCAGCCGGGGGCGGGGACAGCTCTGGGCCGAAGGGACTGGTTTCCAGAAGGCTAATAGGGATATTATGGACCAAAGGGACTTTTCTTGGGCTAGCACAGTGGGCCGGAGGGACTGATTTCCAGTTCTGTAGCCGGGGAGGGGGATGGCTTCAGGCGGGGCCTAGTGGGGAGCATCCTGCAGCTTTACGCGGGGGCTGGTGGGTGGGGGAAGGGTCCTGCTGCTGGGGACGAGGACGGCTTCAGGCGGGGGGGATGGCGGGAGCGTTAGTAGCCGGCGGATGGGGCCAGCTTCAGGCCGGGCTGTCGGGGGGCCGGTGGGGGGGGGGGGGGGGGGGGGACGGCTTCAGGCGGGGCCGGTGGGGAACGTCCCACAGCCAGGGGAGGGGGACGCTTCTGTCGGGGGCCCGGGGGCGGAAGCGCTACCATGACCATGAACATATTGAATGGCGGTGCAGGCTCGAAGGGCTGAATGGCCTACTCCTGCACCTATTTTCTATGTTTCTATGTTAATATGACCTACCGCTGCCGCTTCCCACCGGCTTCAGGCGGGGACTGGTGGGGAACATCACAATGGCATCTCACAGTCCTCCAATCACAATTGGATCTCATTTACATACGCTGTCGTGAACATTCCACCACCAGACAATGACATCACAATGGGATCTCAGCTGCCACCCGACAGTGACTGAGGGTAGGGAAAAGGAGAGGGAGGGAGAGATAGAGAGAAACAGACAGATATGGGATTAGTGTGTAGTGTGTGGGGGGGGGGGGGGGGGGTAGTTAGTGTGTGTGGGGGTTGGAATAAATAGAAGAGAGGTTTAATTTCCAGAATTTTTCATGTGGGGGGGAGGGATGAGAATCCAGTTTGATAAAGATTCAGCAGTGTGGCAGTTAGAGCTAAGACATCACAATGGGACCTGCCCGTTAACAGTCTTCCAGACCACATGTAAGTGAAGAAATTGCAGAACTCCTGGTAGATAAACTTGTATCATCAATAGAATGGCCAATGTGCTGGAAGAATTCAGCGTGGCTAATGGTGTGCTTTAATAAACAAAAAGTTGCAAGGACAAGCTTGGGAAATTCACACCATTGGGCTGTACATCAGTGGTGACGGGGATTTTGAGAAATGGCCCTTGTGGCTAAAGGGATCAGGGGGTATGGAGAAAAGGCAGGAACAGGATACTGAGTTGGATGATCAGCCATGATCATATTGAATGGCGGTGTAGGTACCTATTTTCTATGTTTCTATGTTTCTAACCAATGAGTCTGTGAAACACAAGACACTACGTGTTGGAGTAACTCAGCGGGTGGTAAAAACAGGAAAGTAGACTATTATCTGAATGGTGGCTGATTAGGAAAAGGGGAGATGCAACGAGACCTGGGTGTCATGGTCCACCAGTCATTGAAAGTAGGCATGCAGGTGCAGCAGGCAGTGAAGAAAGCGAATGGTATGTTAGCATTCACAGCAAAAGGATTTGAGTATAGGAGCAGGGAGGTTCTACTGCAGTTGTACAGGGTATTGGTGAGACCACACCTGGAGTATTGCGTACAGTTTTGGTCTCCTAATCTGAGGAAATACATTCTTGCCATAGAGGGACTACAGATAGGTTCACCAGACTGATTCCTGTGATGTCAGGACTTTCATATGAAGAAAGACTGGATAGACTCGACTTGTACTTGCTAGAATCTAGAAGATTGAGGGGGGATCTTATAGAGATTCTTAAGGGGTTGGACAGGCTAGATGCAGGAAGATTGTTCCCGATGTTGGGGAAGTCCAGAACAAGAGGTCACAGTTTGAGGATAAGGGGGAAATCTTTTAGGACCGAGATGAGAAAAACATTTTTCACACAGAGAGTGGTGAATCTCTGGAATTCTCTGCCACAGAAGGTAGTTGAGGCCAGTTCATTGGCTATATTTAAGAGGGAGTTAGATGTGGCCCTTGTGGTATGGAGAGAAGGCAGGTACAGGATACTGAGTTGGATGATCAGCCACGACCATATTGAATGGCGGTGCAGGCTCGAAGGGCCGAATGGCCTACTCCTGCATCTATTTTCTATGTATCTATAATGTGTTTATTGAAATTTCCAACATCTGCAATTGTTCTATTTCACAATCTAGACACGTGAAGCTGTAGTTCACTGGCTAACCAGATGAAACATTAAAGAGCAAAGTCGTCATCTTCGAATCCCTTCACCAACCAATTGCAAGCAATTATTTTCTTCATATAGGTTTCATTGCCTCATTGCTTTCGAACCTGGTAGGCGGCGCGACTCTCGTCAGCAGCGGCCTCTGCAGCTCGTCCGCGTTTTTATTATTTTCTGTCTATGTTTCTATGTAGTGTTTTGCTATTTTTTGTTGGGGTGTGTGTGTGGGGGGGGGGGGTGGGGGGGGGGAGGGGGAATCTCTCCCTGGGAGGGACCTTTTCTTGTCGGGTCTCCGTTATCGTTGGGGCTGCAACGAGGAGCGGCCTCCAACAGGAAGAGACCGGGGACTCTGGTGCCGACGACTCACCGTCACCGTCGCGGGGCTGGCCGAGTCCGGAGCGGGTGGAGCGGTGGAGGAGCGCTGCTGCTGCTGCTGCTGCTGCGGCCCGACCTCCGGAGAGTCGGAGGCTTCAACTGCAGGTCTGGTGGACGGCGGCACCGGGAGCCCGCGGGTCCCTGGAGGGAGACCGCTTTTCAGGGCTCTCGCAACGGCGACTTCTCCCGCCCGAGTTGCGGGGTCGAAGAGCTCCTGGAGCGGGGCCTGACATCACCGCCCCGCGCGGCTTGGAATGGCCGCGGGACTCTGCGAGCGCACGCCGGGGGCTCCAACACCAAGACCCGGTGTGCGACCTCGCACCACCCGGCGTGGCTTTAATGGCCGCGGGACAATTGCCATCGCCAGCCGGGGGCTTTGACTTTGACTCTGACATCGGGGGGGGGGGGAGAGTGCAGTGGAGAGATAAGTTTTTTTGGCCTTCCATCACAGCGATGTGATGGATGTTTATGTAAATTATGTTGTGTCTTGGGTCTATTTGTTTGTAATGTAATGTATGGCTGCAGAAACGGCATTTCGTTTGGACCTCAAGGGGTCCAAATGACAATTAAATTGTATCTTGTATCTTGTATCTTGCTTTCATTGCACCTGGCTGTTTAAAAACTTACTTAAATCAGCTCTCATCCACAAACTCCAGCAATATAACGTTTTCATCTTCATAGCTAAATCTCCTTGTGACATATCTCTGTCGTCATGCATTATAGCCTCATTCCGACTGCTTTTGAATTTGATTTTCAAATACTCCGACTATTCTTTATTAAAATCTGAGGTATTTTCTGTCTCAGAGCCCTGCTATTGTATTTCCCTCATAAAACTTTCTATATATTTTTTCCTTTTAGACCCTCATTAACAACCTTTAAGACAGCTGGACTAATATCTTTGGCTGGACAATTTTGTCTTGTATTTGTAAATTTTGGAATATGGTTTTGTACTAAAGGCACTCCATAAAGGACAATTAATAAGGGAAAAACATTGAGTATGAAAATATTTAAATAATTTAATTGTGCCTGCCACCATGTTTTGTTATTCAAATGCTATCTTTTGATCCCAGCAAAGCTTGCAACAAATTTATGTACATTTGTACATCAAAAATAATGCTTACTGTTCTTTTGGTGTTCTATTGTAATTGACTTATCATGGAAGTGCACAAAAATGAGAGAATTTAATAAAGTCTAAAGCACTGAATTGACTGAGATCAGTGATTACTTTTAATTTGTACTTATGACAACAAATAAATCAAATCATATAGTATCTCCACCTTCTCGCAAAGTTTCTTGAAGATCTTTAATCCCTGGTTTGGCAGGGAAGAAGAATTGAATAGGTCAAATAGAGTAAAGAAAAGGAAATACTCAAATGAATCCTGGTTGTTGGTTGAGTTACTTGGAACTATATAGTTTGATGAATCTTGAAATTATGCCTATTAAAAAATCCCATTTCTTAAGGAGGAATTTCACATATTTAAATCAAATTTAATGTCCTGGAAAAACTATCAATTAAACAGATTTTTCACAAATTAATCCCCAAATAACCAAACCAACGGCAAAACTATGAAGTTGTTAATGGTCTTGATTTTGCCCAGAAGGGAAATTTATATTGTGTGTGCATTTCTAATAGAATGCTTTGGGGCTAAACTTCCCATGCATAAATATTGCTTGCAGCTATGATTTGCATTCACTTAACAAAATGTAAGCAATCCCCTTACAGTTTGTATTGCAAATATGAATGCAATAAGTGAGTTTTTTCCCCTACAGCTAATAATTGATTATTTCTGGTAGTTATTAAGCATTTTGGAACTTGCAAGAGAATTATTCAAAAAGCATATTGTTTTAAATCTCATTGATTTGCTGTGCTGAGCTATTCATTAATTAGTTTTGAACAGTGTGGTGTTATTTCTTCTTGGTTGGAGTCAATTCTATGTTTTCTATCTTCTACCAAAACTTTGAAATTTTGAATGACCTGTAAGTTATGTTTCAGTTTTGAAAGCAATTAATTATTTTATTACTTAATCACCATCTAAAATATTTGTGAAAATAATCTATAAACCTAGCAGGTGTATTTTAGCTATTGGTTTACAATCAACTGTAGCTTATGGGGCTGGAACTGCATGGCCATCACCTAATCTGGACCATTGCAAATGCATTGTTGTTGTCTTAGAATTTATTGTAATAAAGAAAATCATAGGTGGCCTTTATATTGATCCTTACAATGACAGAAAATACTTCAAAGCCAACAAAATGGTTCCAAAGTGCAGTCACTATTAAGAAGAAATGGTGGTCATGAAATTCCAGTCACATAAATCTTTACACACATAGTCTTATAAATAGCGATCAGATGCATTAGCAATAATCTCCTTCAATTATGATAAAT
The DNA here is from genome assembly GCF_028641065.1 of Leucoraja erinaceus. NCBI lineage: Eukaryota > Metazoa > Chordata > Chondrichthyes > Rajiformes > Rajidae > Leucoraja > Leucoraja erinaceus. Next base: position 102,486,549 of record NC_073379.1, read on the forward strand.
ATTGACCAGTGTGCTTGTTGCATTCCTTTTTGATATAGAATGTATAAAATGTAACTATTTCAATTAAGACCAAGCAAAAATAGCAAATGTATTAATCAATTTGACGGTACATTCTTAGAAGGATTAAATGCAAACTGTATCATTTCCTTTTTAATTATGATGTCAATTGGTGGATAGCTATTCTCATGGCGTATTGTACCTGTCACAGTATTAAAAATAGTTACTTGTAACTGCTCTTCTTTGGCAATCCCTCAGGATTGAGGATAATTCACTTCTGCTCCAATTCTCAGTACCCTGTATTTGAAAATGACTTTGCATTTACATCGTGTGGCTGTTGCACACCAATCATTGCATGGATTTGACAGAGTGAAGTCTTAATCCACTGACAAGGAGAACCATGACAATTGGAAACTAGGTTCCTTCACATACTGAGCATGTATAAATCTACTCTGATTGCATGCTTATGCTCATGGAACCAAATGCATATGATGTTGTGTAAACTTCATCTCCATTGAAACAGATTCTGGCCCTGTTCATACCCCATAACTCAAATAAGGACTTATCTGACTGCAATGCTCCTCCAATAGTATGGCACACATTCAGTGCTGTAGTGTCCAGAAGGAGTGTTTTCTTAGTGCTACTGCTTCAGTGATGCAGTTGTCCCTCAGTGCTGTCGCTAAATAAACAGTAATGCACTTTTGGTTCTATCCCTTAGGGCAATGCTGCTATTTTACCAGATCGTTTATCACATCTTATTTATTAACATGATTGAAAGACAAGCTAATGCATGCGGTTTGCCATGGATTTAAAAACATAATGTTAACGGTTGAATCAAATTTCTTCGTTTTAAAATGTAAAGGGCCAGTCCCACGGGCATGCGACTGTATGCGGCAAGCGCGACCAGACCGGAAGCGGGAGTCGCGCGGAGGTCGAGTGATCCCCGTACAGGGCCGATCCCACCAGCATGTGACTGCATGCGGCGAGCGCGACCAAACCAGAAGCGGGGGTCGCGCAGAGGTCGAGTGAGTGATGTGAAGTTCGAGCGAAGTCCATGCGTGACGTACGGCGCCAAGATGCTGCATAAGGCGTCAAGACCTGCGTATCCCCTTCGAGGCAGTGCGTACGACGTCGAGGCGGCTGCGGGCCAGCAGGCCGTTGCCACGCGGAATTTTTGAACACTCAGTATTCCAGAGCCCCGCGCGATGTCGGGACTAGCTCCTCACAACTCCATACGGCTCCGGCGATCGGTGGGACCGGCCCCGCGAGGCCGTACGGCTCAAGCGACCACATTACGTCGCGCTTGCCGCATGCTCGTGGGGCAGGCCCTTAACAGAGCAAAACATCTCAGAGAGTTATTCACAGTAAGAAAACAAGGAATTAAGGTGCTCGCTTAATAAGACAATACTATATATAGATTTAAAATCAAAGATGCAGTAAGTTTAGTGGATCTGGGAAACTGGAAACAGATATTGAAGGAAGGATCTCACCTCGGAATAAATAATCATGGAATGGATTAGACTGATGACTAACCCAGATAGCATCCGCCTGAACATATTTGGAGAAACGGGGTATGTTGTTTACAAGCCTATTATAATCTTTATTACTAGACCCTAGTCTGAGATTATAACCCAGAGATGATCACAAAAAGTTCCTGTGTTCATCAAAGAGGCAAACAAGGAAGTAAAAGAAAATAGTGATGGGAAAGAAATACTGTTAAAGACGTGAATGAGTTTGAAAACTGAAATATGTGAAAGTTTGGACTTCATCCCAAAGTTTTAAAATGGGTGGTTCTGGAGGTGGTGAATGCTGTGGTTATTATCCCCTGAAATACTGTAGATTCTGGAATTCTCTGCGGATCGGACGGTAACATATGTGACCCCACTTTGTAAAAACTTATGATTTATGAAAGGGAATCATGTTTACTATATTTAAGGATATATATATTGGAATAGATGACAGGAAGCCAGAGAGTGTTATATTTGGATTTCTGGGAGGCCTTTGATAAACTATTTGCAACGACTGTCTCACAGGAGGAAGCAAGTGGAATTGACTATCGTTTACAAGATTATAGTACATATATTTAAACAGATAGAAAATATAGAGTAAAAATAAAGGGGGTTCTTCCTGAAATGGCAGTACATGACATGTGGGATTAGTTCTTGGACCCCAACTGTTTATAACTTGTATTAATCAATTGGCAGAGGGGACTAAAAGTAACATTTCTAATTTTCTGGATTTCATTAGTCTAAATCGGAATACAATAAGTAATGTTGAGGAAGCAGAAATCCGTCAAGAGGATGTAGAGCATAAATGATGAAGCAATAACATGGCAGATAGATAATACAGTATAAAATTGTGAGATTACCCAATTTCATATATAGTTACAATTCTGATTGTTTAAAAATTGTGAGATTAATATGCAACAATGTTCAATGGGTGTGTTTCTACACTGGTCACCGAAATTTAACATGCAGATGAAGCATACTATTAGAAAAGTAATGGTATATTATTATTTTAGGTGAAGGATTTGTGTACTGGAGTAAAGATGTCTTACCACAAATTGTATGGGCTTCATGACATTGCACCAAGACAATCATGTACAGGATATATTTGTTCCAGGAGTGCAGCAAAGATTCACCAGCTATCTCTTGTGATGGCTAGTCTGTCATATGAGGGGATATTGATTAGGCTAGGTCATTGTAGACAGAATTTTGAAGGTAACTTAATTGAAATGTACAAACGGTAAAGGGCTTGATGGGAGATATGAAATGAATGTTTCCTCTGGTCAAGGAGTTGAGAATTATGAGTCACAGTTGTATGGTAAGTATAGGTTATTTAATTGAGAGCAAAAATTCTAAGAATCCTAAGGGTGGTGAAAATTTGGAATTATCTACCCTGAAATTATTAGAAACATAGAAACATAGAAAGTAGGTGCAGGTGGAGGCCATTCGGCCCTTCGAGCCAGCACCACCATTCAATGTTATCATGACTGATCGTCCCCAATCAATAACCCGTGCCTGCCTTCTCCCCATATCCCTTGATTCCACCAGCCCCTAGTGCTCTATCTAACTCTGTTAAATCCATCAGGTGATTTGGCCTCCGCTGCCCTCTGTGGCAGGGAATTCCACAAATTCACAAAAGGCTCAAAGGCTGGCAGTATCATCAAAGACCCACACCATCCTGGCCACATACTCATCTCCCTGCTACCTTCAGGTAGAAGGTACAGGAGCCTGAAGACTGCAACAACCAGGTTCAGGAATAGCTACTTCCCCACAGCCATCAGGCTATTAAACCTGGCTCGGACAAAACTCTGATTATTAATAACCACTTTCTGCTATTTGCACTTGATCAGTTTATTTATTCATGTGTGTATATATTTATATCATGGTATATGGACACATTTATCTGTTTTGTAGTAAATGCCTACTATTTTTTTTCTGTGTGCTTAAGCAAAGCAAGAATTTCATTGTCCTATACAGGGACACATGACAATAAACTCACTTGAACTTGAACTCTCTGGGTGCAAAAGTGTTTTCTCACCTCAGTCTTAAATGGCCTTCCCTTTATTCTAAGTAAGGCCCCTGGTTCTGGACTCGCCCAACATTGGGAACATATTTCCTGCATCTAGCTTGTCCAGTCCTTTTATAATTTTATATGTTTCTATAAGATATCCCCTCATCCTTCTAAACTCCAGTGAATACAAGCCTAGTCTGTTCAATTTCCTCATATGACAGTCCCGCCACCCCAGGGATCAATTCGTGAACCTACGCTGCACTGCCTCATGCCTTTTGGATGCAAGAGAAATCAAATGAGCAGAAAGTAATGCAGGAAATGTTCTTTTTCACGTCCTTGGGCAAGTCATATGCATGGAACAATGGGCTCATTTGCCCAAAATTAGTTTGACGCTTAATGGTTCATTAATGATGATCTTTATCATCACCTGAACAAACAAGAAGTTATTCGAGATGCAGGAAATGACTTGTGAGTAATATCGTAATTTATTAATTTGCATGGAACATTTGGAGAAGTTGTTTGGTAAGGGAAACGTCAAAATGTGACTAATATACAGGTATTTTGTATAGACTTTGTGAAAATTTGTGACAATCGATTAAGAATTCGTTGTATTTTCGTAGATATGTTGCTGTAATTATCAATAGTTGTACATATACATGAAGTCCACACAGGTGCTGTCCCTTCCACAGTGAATGGTATTAGAGCCTTACTTTTTATCATCATGCGTTAATATTCAAAAAATTCATTCTCGGAAACCAACCCTTCTGTATTTCACACTGCAGGAGGTGGGTTTGTCATATACATAAAGGATTCTATTCTATCTCTGAGGATGAATTATTGGCTCTGGTGGAGCTGAAAGATGAAATGCAATTCGCTGGAAGGGCTGCATCCATTAATACGAGCCAGAAGAAACTGCTAACCCAATTAATTACACAATAATCCCTCTATGTTGTGCACACCTTCCCATATCTCACCATTATATGTTCTCCCATTGACCAACATCTACTCGCAATCCATGCAGTACCCATCTCCTTTCCACTTCTTCCTACATTCAAATCTTACACTGCCATATATGGATCATCCGAGTCATGTCCTGCCCATGATCATATGACAACAACCCCATTTCCCTACTGTTGGCATTGGCCACATCGCAGTGTCTCCCACCTCAGTAGACTCCTTTCTGAAACTTTGGCTTTATGCTATATACTCTGCTGACAGTCCTCACCAAAATTAAGATGTCGTCGTGGAGTTTTATAGGTAAGGCCACATTTGGAATTTTGCGTGCAGTTCTGGTTGCCCGATTACAGGAAGTATATGGAGGCTTTGGAAAGGGGTGCAGAGATGTTTACCAGAATATTGCCTGGATTAGGAGGTATAAGGTACTGGGACACTTTGGACTGACCCAGATTGTTCTCTCTGGAATGGAGACCTGATAGAAGTATATACAACTAAACTAAGTGCCACACGGGAGGCCTGGTCCCCCAATGCAACCCATTCCCCAACTCAATATTCCACCACTCACCAGTTCCCAAACGCACCCCGTTCCCCAACGCAATATTCCACCACTAACCCATTCCCCAACGCAACCCATTCCCCAACGCAATATTCCACCACTCATGCCTATCCCCCTCCCATCAAACCCACCCCACCCTGTCCCCCTCTCCCTCTACTCCCCTCCTCTATCCCACCTTGCCCATCACCCCGGACCCCTTCTACCCCCCTCCCTAATTCTCTGCACTCCACCACCCCTCTCACCCACTCCCTCCCTCTCTTTCCCCTCTCACTCCCTCCCTCCCTCATCCCTCTCTGCTCTCTCACTCATCCCTCTCTCCACCCCTTCCTCCCTCATCCCTCTCCCCCTCCCTCCCCTCTCCCTACCTCATCCCTCTTTCTCCTCTCCCTCCGTCTTCTCTCCCCCCTGTGCTGTGTCCCGGGACCCGTGGTGTCTTTGCGATGGAGCTCGTGGACCTGGGCCTCGACGGAGCCGGGCGCGCTGTGCCGGGGCGAGGTGAAGGTGGCAGGCGGCCGAGCCAGAGCTGCCCGCAGAGCAGGAAGTGGAGGCTGTGCTGCAGGATGGTGGCTGCCGGGCGGCCCCTGAGGCACTGGTACACCTTGACAAGGCCCCGGGCTTGGGCACGACTCCAGCCCTCAGCTAGGCCACCGCCTGGGATTCAGTCCAGGCCTCGACACATCACCTCCGGGCTCATCCTTGGTTCCAGCTCAGGCCCAGTCCCCGGGCTCGTCCTTGTCTCCAGTCCGGGCCCAGTCCCCGGGCTCAGCCCGCAGCACCACCCTCCCCATTCCTTCACCATAGCGACACCAGACCTGGCCAATCAGTGTGGTGATGGTCCCGGCAACGCCCCTTCCTGACTGACAGGAGAGGAGACCAATCTGCCTGGCGGCGACTGACAGCAATCTGCGCGATGCGTGATTTTTTAAACAATTTTTAAACCTTAATAACTTTTACAATATACCATCGATCGGAACGAAACGTGTTGCACTCGCAGCACAGGAGAACAGTGAGTAAGCTGCCGTACAATTTTTGCGCAAATAGAAAAACAACGCAAACCGGAAGAGCACAACATCAGAGTTTTAGTTATGTATAGATAGGTTATCAGGCATAGTTAGGGTAGATAGTCAAAATTCTTTTTACAGGATGTAAAAGTCAAATATTTGAGGGCACAGCTTTAAGGTGAGAGGAGCAAAGTTTAAAGGAGATGTGCGAGGCAACTTTTTTACAGAGAAGGAGATGTGTGCCTGGAACGTGCTGCTAGAGTTCGTGATTGACGTAGATATTATGGCATTTAATTGGCATATAGATAGGTAGGAAATAGAGGGACATTGAATATGTGCAGGTAGATAAGAGATGGTCTTGCCATCATGTTCGGCACAACACATTGTGGCCAAAGTGCCTGTTCCTGTGCTGTATTGTTCATACTGTTGGGTTGTAAACTACCAAAGTGGAATATGAGGTGCTGTTCCTCCAGTTTGCATATGTTCTCACTCTGGCAATGGAGGAGGCCTAGGACAGAGACATCAGTATGGGAGTGGAAAGGAGGACTTAAAAAGGCTAGCAACGGGGAGACCCAGCAGGTCAGTGCTCAGTGAAACGGTCATCAAGCCTGCATTGAGAGTACCGGATACAATAGATGAGGTATTTTCCCTCTCCTTCTGCCCCTTATCTTCTCCCATCTTCTTTCCACTGTGCCCCACCTGCACTCACACCTAGTTTTCTCCTCACCCTCCCCTTCCATCTACATTCCTTCCTTTAGCTTCACAATCTCACGATCCTCCATGTCTTTCTCCTTAATTAATACGATTGCAAAGTCATTTAATATCTCATCTACATCCTTGGAATGAGTGATGTGATGTGCATCATTGTCGATTTTGCATAGAATCTTGTCTCCGTATTAATTTTGATGGAGTTAGCATTAACAGTATTACGGGAGAAAAATGTTGCCAGTTTTAATGTTTCATAGTGGGGAAACATTACAGGCTGGATTGTTGTTCTAAAATCTGTGTTCATATTAAATCTAAAGACTGGATTTTAGGCAAGTACAGGTGCACAACCTTTTATCTGAAAGCCTTGGGACCAGACACTTTTCGTAATTCGGAATTTTTCGGCTTTCGGAATGGAAGATTTTTAGCGTAGATTTTAACGGCTGGCTCAGTGGCAGAGTGCTCGGCTCATATCCGCAAGGTCGCGAGTTTTCACCTCGATCCCGGCAGTTACTCGATCGCGAGTTTGAGTCTTCAATGTAGTTTTTTTTATGCAGAATAGGAGAGAATAGGGAGGGTTAGGCTGGGATCATTCTCTGCGAGATGACCTTAGTGCGGGAGACAAGTGTAGGAGAGGTGTACTGACTGTGTGGGCAGAACTTTGGAAGTGATTTCCCACCATTCTCAAAAGCCGTTGTGTCTCCCTGGCCCTCCAACTCCAGAGGAATCCGCTCACCGATGGGCCGCTACGGCGACAAGTGGCAGTTCGCCCACAGCCCGAGCTGCGCCACCCCAAGAACAAGACGTACCTTGCACACCATCAGCTTCTGCCCCTACGGGGAGTGTGTTCCTCTGGAGTTGGAGTGGGGGCTGGGCTGGAGTTGCTGATCTGGGATCTCTGTGCTTGCAGTGGGCCTGGGGGTCGGTGTCCCGATGAGGGGGCGCAGCTCGGGTTGTGGGCGAACTGCCATGTCGCCGTAGCGGCCCATCGGGGAGCAGCTTCTGGTGGTCCTGACGTCTCTCAGCTCCTGTCCAGGGGGGTGGCCGGAGACGTCAGGACCAACAGGAACCCGCTCCCCGATGGGCCGCGACTGCGACAAGTGGCAGTTCGCCCACAGCCCGAGCTGCGCCCCCTCATCCGCAACCCGGGTTCCTCTGGAGTTGGAACGGGGCTGGGCTAGAGTTGCTGCTGGCTGTGAGTCTCTGGGATCTGCATGCTTGCAGTCGGTGTCCCGTTGGTCCTGACGTCTCCGGCCACCCCCCTGTACAGGACGTCTCAGCTCCTGTACAGGGGGGTGGCCGGAGACGTCACAGCCCGAGCTGCGCCCCCTCATCTGCAACCCCAAGAACAAGACGTACCTTGCACACCATCAGCTTCTGTCCCTACGTGTTCCTCTGGATTTGGAACGGGGCTGGGCTGCTGCTGGCTGTGGGTCTCTGGGATCTCCGTGCTTGCAGTGGGCCTGGAGGTCGGTGTCCCGTTGGTCCTGAAGTCTCCGGTGACTGGCACTGACCTGCTGGCATCGCTGATGTGAAGACAGTGCAAAGCCCCCGCGCCGGTGCAATGGGCGGGGAGCTGGAGAGGGGAGGGAAGGGGTCACACACATGGCCGGGAAGCAGAGGGGTGTAGGTGGGGTGAAACTGAAGGGAGCGACAATCTGTTGCTGCCTGCCCGCTGAGTTAAAAAGTTCCCACGCAAGACTCACGATACACTGTGTATCGTGAGTCTACCGTGGGAACTTTTTAACTCAGCGGGCAGGCAGCAGCAGATTGTCAATTATTAACCCTCCCGCGCAATATACCCTCACCTTCTCTTTTATGAATGGGGATTTAGTTCCCCTTTCTTCGAGGACCAACCGGAGGTTCCGCTGTCACCTCTGCGGGCTGCCCTCGGTGAACGTCTTCAAGGACCGAAAAAATGGCCGCTATTCGGAGCTTTTCGTTATTTGGAATTTCGGATAAAAGTTTGTGCACCTGTATGTGAAGAGCAGGGATTATGAAGATAAAATGATTTATATAGGAGTCAAACAACAAAACTGAGCTATACCCTGACAACAAAAAGAGTGCAGATTTTGTAAAGCACCCATGGGCTAAAGATAGATAATTGATATTTCTTCTTAAACAATAATTTTTTGAGTGCAAATGCTGCTTGTATAATTCTTGTATTTTTTATTTCCTTCACAGATTATCACTCACTGTGTTTATGAACTTTTGGAAAAAGAATGCCATTTAAAGAAGGTTTATCTCCCAGTAAGTTAAACATGTACACTGTTACAATTATCTGCTTATGCACATCACATACGTACAAATAACATATTTTATCATCATGGATGAGATGTTCACATAGAAATGTTATATTTTAAGATGCTTGCAATATTAAAATTCTATTTTTTTGGATGCCGATCTGAACATTAAGTATGACATTCCTCTGAACAGTACATGGTGATTCCTATTGTAAATAACTTGCATTCTTGAGTATAAATACAAGAATCTATAAAATCTAAAAAAAAATTAAACTGCGAGGTGCTTTAAAATAAATGTTATCTTTAAAGATGGAGAAAATGATGCAGTCAGAATCAAGCGTTGCAGAAGTCGATGTTGACTAGACCTCAAGCAGTGCAAAAGTGACGGTTGGGGAGCTGCTGTTTTTGAAATGAGGCCTTCCCCCTGACGTCACTGGAAGGTGGTGGAATATACTATATCACTCTACCGTTGGGGGGGGGGGGGGGGGGGCTGGTGTTTTAAAAGGTGGTTTGGGCTATCCATTGTGATTGGACATCTGTGAATGGCATTGTGACAATCATTTGAAGCCGCTGGTAAAAGGCTCTCTGAGAAGCTGTTTTTGTCTTTTTTTAAATTTCAACCATTATTAACTTCGGAAATATAGGTAGGAATGCAACGGGAAGATGTTTATCGCCACCATGGGGAAAAATATGAGTAGGATGCGTGGAAATGGGAAGGCTGTGGCCTAGCGTTTGGAAGAAGATAGGAATTAACTAGATTGGCATGCGCACACACACACACACACACACACACACACACACACACACACACACACACACACACACACACACACACACACACACACACACACCACACACACACACACACACACACACACACACACACACACACCCTTACACACACAAACAAGACGAAGACTTGTAGTTATATAGAGATGTAGAGAAAAACTTTGCGAAACCAGGTGACATCATTCTACACTATACACATCTAGGACAACAAAAGCGAATTCCTGGTTTACTATAAAAACACCACAACAGTTACATTATATTTATTTGAAAATTGAACTGGCTGGCCTGTAATTCAAATCAATTTCCTGCATTTATCTAATATATTTTGAACTTGTTATCAAATAAAATCTCTCAGTCTTGGTCTTGAGCATTCAATTGACCTAAACATTTTCAGTTTGTGTTGGTATGAATTAATGATTTCTAATATCCTTACAAGAAAAGTAATTGTTCACTGATTTAAATTGTTAATGGCTAACCATGTATTTTAAGATTATACCTTCTTGTTCTGGGGTTTTCCCACTTAAATAGAATAATATCACTGAATTTACCCCACTGAACTCTCAAATTATTTTAAAAATCTAAATAAAAAAAAAGAGACAAGTATATGTAGGTTGCCTTCAAATTTACATCTTTAAGCCTTAATCCAGCCATCATGAACCTTCACCAGTCCAGTACTTATTGAATTCTTTAACTTTACCACTAACTTCTTCCCTGCACTCAATTTCACTTGGACTCTCTGACATTTCTCTCCCCTTTCTTGATATCTCTGTCTTCATCACAAGGGACAGACTATCGACTGGCGTCTACTCTGCCTTCCTGTTTTTGCCGCCAAAGTGGATAAACTCATATTTATCCACATCAAACTGCATCTGCCATGCATCTGCCTACTCACCCAACCTGTCCAAGTCACCCTGCATCCTCATACCATCCTCTTCACAGTTCACACTGCCACCCAGCTTTGTGTCATCTGCAAATTTGCTAATGTTACTTTTAATCCCTACATCTAAATCATTAATGTATATTGTAAAAAGCTGCAGTCCCAGGATCAAGCCTTGCGGTACCCCACTAGTCACTGCCTGCCATTCTGAAAGGGACCCGTTAATCCCTACTCTTTGTTTCCTGTCTGCCAACCAATTTCCTATCCATGTCACCACCCTACCCCCAATACCATGTGCTCTAATTCTGCCCACTAATCTCCTATGTGGGACCTTATCAAATGCTTTCTGAAAGTCCAGTACACTACATCCACTGGCTCTCCCTTGTCCATTTTCCTAGTTACATCCTCAAAATATTCCAGAAGATTAGTCAAGCATGATTTCCCCTTCGTAAATCTATGCTGACTTGGACCGATCCTGCTACTGCTATCCAAATGTGCCGCTATTTCATCTTTCATAATTGACTCCAGCATTTTCCCCACCACCGATGTCAGGCTAACTGGTCTATAATTCCCTATTTTCTCTCTACCGCCTTTCTTAAAAAGTGGGATAACATCAGCTACCCTCCAATCCACAGGAACTGATCCCACTAGAAAATGTTCCCCAATGCATCACCAATTTCTAGAGCCACTTCCTTAAGTACCCTGGGATGCAGACCATCAGGCCTTGGAGATGTATCTGCCTTCAGTCCTTTCTCCTCAAGGAAATCCTTTCTCCTCAAGGTATGAACATTGAATTCTCCAAGTTTAGGTAACTAGCCTACAAATCTCCTCTCCCCTTTATTCCCCTCTCTTCCATGTCATGTGGCCCATCTGGATGTGCACCCATTTCTCCCTCCTCCCCGCCATATTCCTTCCTCTGGCTTTACATCTTGCACAACTTCTATCCTATCTCTTTTTGTTTATTCATCCCTCGCCTTTGTCTGACCATCTGCCAATCGCAAAAAAACCCTCACCTCTATCTACCTATCACTTGCCAGATTTAGTCCCATCTCCACCTCCCTCCCATCTTTCTACCCCCCTTCTAACAATCAGTCTGAAGACGGATCCCAATCCAAAAGATCATCCATCCATGTTCTCTTGAAATGTTGGCCGACCTGCTGAGTTACCCAAACATTTTGTGTCTTTTTTTGCAAACCAGCATCTGCAGTTCATTGGCTCCTCATGAATTATTGTTACACCACTTGAAAGCCTAGTATATCTTTCCTGAGATTTTGAAATTGACCAATTGAAACTCGTGTTTTGAAATTGGGAATTTCTTGTTATAGGCAGAAGGCACCAATACCACCTACATTTTCAAAGACTTTTCATTAGAAACCTTAAATGATAGTTATGATATTTTTGTAATTATTTTACTTCGAAAATGTTCCGTGCTTTGCAAAAACTCTTCTGCTTTATTGCTTATTTTGACCAGGTGGATGCTACAGAAGATGAACCAAAGAGCTTCATTTTTATGAGTGAAGATGCTACAACAAACCCTGACAAGTTAATGATTCTGATTCATGGTAATGGAGTTGTCCGGGTTGGCCAATGGGCCAGAAGACTGATAATCAATGAAGACCTTGACAGTGGGACTCAAATACCTTTCATCAAAAGAGCTATGGACGTAAGACTAATTTTCAGAAACTTTTTTTGACGTATAATTTATTCAATGACTTTTCCTTTTTTTGTTATGATGCTTGGAAACTATGGAAAGCCATTGACTTATAATTGAACACAGTAATGTTTAAAACCCAAAAAGTTTTTATTATTTTATTAGGAAAGCACATTATAATCCATTTGGCTAGGTGTAGAGTATAAAAGCAGTTTAAAGGCAATTCACAGTATATACCTGTCGAACATTTATCAACTTTTCTTTTAAATTGACTTGCATTATTAGCCCATTGCTAAAGGATCAGGCATTGAATTCCAAGAAGACTCTCGAAGCTTTGGAGACACAAAAAATTACAGATGTTGGAGTCTTGAGCAAAAACAAAAGCTGCGGGAATTAAGCGGATCAGGCAACATCTTTGGAGGGAATAGAGAGACGATGTTTCTTCAGTCTGAAGAAGGATCCCAACCTGAAACATTGTCTGTTCATTCTCTCCACAGATGCTGTCTGACCTACTGAGTTTCTACATCACATTTCTTTTTATGCTTGAAGCTTTAACAGATATGGCACATCCATAGCAGTAACTGGTTTGGTGCGTTCATAGTAGTTGAAGCAGATACTATAACAGCACACCAACCAATATGCCTCATCTACACTGGTCCCACCTGCCTGCGTTTTAGCCCATATAACTGTAGACTTATCCTATCCATGTTCCTGTCTAAGTGTCTTTTAATGCTGTTATAGTAACTGCTTCAACTACCTAATCCGACAGCTTGTTAAACATAAAGTGACAAACTTATCCCCAGTCCTCGAAGGGCTGGAGGCTGGTGGATGTCAGAGCCGCTGGACAGTAGTCAGTAGTAATGACAATAGTCATTAAGGCAAGACCCTTACTTTTAGAGTAATCGGATCATTAAGCAACATTTAGACAGGTACATGGATAGAACAGGTTTGGAGGGACAGATGGGACTAGAGTAGCTGGGACATGTTGGCCGGTGTGGGCAAGTTGGGCCCAAGGACCTGTTTCCATGCTGTATGACTCTATGACTCTAAGGGTAAAGGCCCTTCCGCCAAACTTGTCCATGTACTCCATGATGCCCCATTCACCTTGAACCGATGTCGTCTGGTCCTTGATTACCTGTGATGATAGTGGTCTTTCTGATGCATGTGGGGGACTAAAGAATGGAGTCATGAGAGATTAGAAATGTCTGCAAATATCTCTGTCAGCTGATCCACACAGATCCTGAGGATGCTGCCAGGGTCTCCATGCGGGCCTGATGTTTTTCACGGATTCACTCTCAGGAAGGCCGATCTTATATCTGCCACAGTAAATGTTAGTTCAGCCAGACACAAGATTGGTGATAACGTTTGGTGAGCCTACGCTTGATCTCATTTGGCTTGGTCTTGTAGACTCAGTGACCGTTTTGCCGAACACTTGCGGTCTGTTTTACCAAGGCCTACCGGGTCTCCATTTGTTAACGTTTAAACTTCCCTTCCCATCCCCATACTGACCTTTCTGTCCTGGGCATCCTTCATTGGCAGAGTGAGGCCACACACAAACTCGAGGAATAGCACCTTATATCCTGCATGGGTCGCGTCCAACTCAATGGTATAAACATTCAATTCTTCAATTTTAAGTAACCTCTAACATGGCCCCCCACCCACCCGCTCCCCTTGCTTACCCCCTCCCCTCCCTCCCAGTCCAATGTTCCATCTGGACTTGCACCTATTTCTCCCCTCCCCCTACGCACCTTCCTCTGGCTTCCCAATTCGCAACCCTTCAATCCTTTTGTCTCGCACCTGCTTTTTTCATCTCTCTCCTTTGTCCGTCTCACTGTGGATGCCTCGGAGTCGGCGGTTGATGCTGTGCTGGAGCAGCTGACGGGCGGAGTTTGGCGGCCTCTGGCCTTCTTCAGTCGGCGCCTCAACCGCGCGCAGACCAAGTACAGCGCGTTCGATCGTGAGCTCCTGGCTCTGTACCTGGCTGTGCGCCATTTTCGTTACTTCCTGGAGGGCCGCCCGTTCACCGCCTACACCGACCATAAGCCGCTCACTTTCGCCCTGCAGAAGGTTTCCGATCCCTGGTCCGCACGTCAGCAGCGGCAATTGGCTTACATCTCCGAATACACCACAGCCATCCGCTACGTTGAGGGGAAAGAGAACCGGGTGGCCGACGCATTGTCCCACCTATAAATGGAAGGGGCCCCACAATGTCCACGTGGAGATGGTCGAACCGCTATAAACGCCGTGTTCGAGGTAGCGCCCGGAATGGACTATTCTGCTCTGGCGGCGGCACAGCTCACGGACGACGAGGTGCCCGCCTACCGGACTGTCATCTCCGGCCTCCGTCTGAGGATGTCCCTCCTGGTGCCGGAGGAGTGACAATCCTGTCGATGTGTGATCCAGCCGCGCCCCATGGTCCCTGCCACCTGGCCCGGAGAGTCAGGTGATCCACGGACTGGCCCATCAATCCGGGCGCGACAACGGCACTGGTGGCAGCTCGCTTCATGTGGCACGGTCTGCGCAAGCAGGTTGCCCATTGGGCTCGCATCTGCATCCCGTGCCAGATGGCAAAAATCCAGCGCCATGTCCGCGCACCTCTCCAGGAGTTTGGTCTACCTCACCGGCGGTTCGACCATCTCCACGTGGACATTGTGGGGCCCCTTCCACCGTCCCGGGGCATCACCCACCTTTTGACCATGGTGGACCGCTTCACGCGGTGGCCGGAGGCCATTCCGTTGGCTGACACCTCAACGGCTACGTGTGCTCGTGCGTTGTCCGCGCACTGGATTGCTCGCTTCGGGGTGCCGGCGCACATCTCCTCCGACCGGGGGCCACAGGTCACCTCCGAGCTGTGGTCAGCCATGGCTCGCTTGCTGGGGGTGCAGCTGCACCACACCACGGCTTACCACCCGCAAGCTAACGGTCTGGTGGAGAGGTTCCACCGGCAGCTGAAGGCGGCATTGAAGGCACGACCCTTAGGAGCCGCCACAATACCTTAACTAAGGCATGGAGTATAAAAATCAGGTCTTGGCACAACTTTAAAAAACATTGCTCAGCCTGCATCTCGAAATAGGGTGGTCTGAAGAGCCTCTTTCTGCCTGGACAGCTCTATGACTGTTTAATCATTAATATATCAAATTAGGATTTAAAATGTGGATGCCATTACCAAAGAAGATTGAGGCAACAATTTAAAAGACTTGAAGATGGAGCCTAAATAATTGTATGACTGAAATAGGATATGAAGGTAAGCACAAAGTCTGAAAAGCATCAAATTGTATAGGCAAAGAATTGCACGGAGCACAAAAAAATAGACTAATTGACAGAATAGTGCAGTTCCATATCTCTATTAAATTGTATCATCGTTAATGCTATGATTGTTAATTACAATGTTGACAACAGGAGTTTCTCATAAATACCCAGCTACAAAGCCAAATTAAAATTATTGTGATTGATATTATTTGCCTCACCCAGTTGTTCCTTAATTCCTTGTTGATAAAAGTCCTCTAGCACCTCATTCAGCTAATTATAATTTTGTGATGGGTAGCTCACTGAATTGTAAGGTAAATCTTGTGTGCCACTGCAGGATTCCAGAAATTGAAGCAAATTATTTGAATTTGTAAACTTAATTGGTGTGGTTACGCATAAGAAATAATCAGAACTGTGCTGGTATACTTTGGGAAAACTGTGTTAGTTTCCCAGCTTTGAGATTTTTGTGCAAATACAAAATCAGAAATCTAAAATTATAAGTGACTATTCCATCTTCTTGAAATCCTGTATTTTTTAAAACAAATTACTTTAATTTCTCTTATTACTGGTTATTGGATTAGCAATGCCCCCTGAGCTGATATTGACAAACTGTTTGATAACATTTAATCAGGGAAATTAAGAAATGCGGAGTAAGGCATGGTTGATAGGCTGTTTCAGCCCATACCAACCCGTGCGCTAGTGAAAGGAAGCAATGAGATGACAGCTCTAGTGTTTGGAGAGAGGTTGTTAACGACAGCTTATTCCTTTCTGATTTCAACTCTTGACAGAAGACAGGTCTGCTTGTTGTATCATGGCAGCTGTATCATTACCTTCTGGCCCTGTCAGAAATGAATATATATTAAAAAAAATCAAAGTTGCTCTACTGGAAATCCAATTACCTTTCGGAATTTTAGCCATCATTTTATTTTTAAAAGTTTATAACCCATTTGTCTCACAGTTGAGTGTGCCTGAAATGTGCCTGTTTCACGAGGAGAAAAAGGAGTGATTAAAAATGAGCTAATTAAGCACAGATTATTTTTCCATGAATTGATTGCTATCAGACTACCTTGCTTTTAGCTTGCTGCTACTTTGATATTGACCCAACCGAAATATACGAGAGCTGCTGCTGCGTACGTGAGCAGAAAGGATGAGAATCGCAGGCACTTTCAGATCTCTTTTTCCCAGTGCTGTCAGGGAAGTATGAGTGAAAATGAGTATTTGTTTGATAGTAGAAAGATTTACAGCAACTCAATTCTTGAACAATTTTCCGTAACAAAATTTTCCATAACCCAGGTAAAGTACTGAACTCAGCATTTAATGCTTATAAACCTTTTTTTATGTTCATGAAATAATGAATTAAAGATTATAGTTAGAACAGACTCTGTTCAGGTACTGTATGCAGCACATGCTGGGTAGTTAGCTGCAGCTCTGGAGACTTGTTAGAAAAATGGAGGGGGTGTGCGTTTCTGAAAGTGTGTCAAAAGCCGTGGGGTTTCTAGCTGACCAGAATTCCAATGCTGGTTAAAACTGGATTAGATGCATGCAAGATAAATAGAGGTTTTTCATTTAATTGTTGTCAGGTTTTTTTCAGTTAAGGTGGTGGTTTATTTTAACCAGCTTCACTAACCAGCTCCATTGCTTCGTGTCATTAATTGTGATCTTTCCTTTATTATTTGGTTGTTGACTTGTTATCCTATTCACAATATGTCACTGTTGCCTTTAGGATTGGCCAAAGTGGTCTGAATCACTTCAAAACCGAAAGGGAGAAAAAACAGTGCTTTAGAATGTTCAGTGTGAGATACTCTGAGTAGAAGATAACACTTTATACAGTCATAATCAATGCACTTGACACTTTCAAAGGCAAGAGAGCCATGACTTGCTTAGGGGTTAAACTTTTTAAATGACTTCCCATGAGACTGGTGCTGTCAATAAAATACAATAATTAGTGAAGGATTTTGGAGTGTGTATTGCAAAAAAAGCAAGCTTTGTCGGATTTTGCAGAGTTTGTGCTTCATTCCTACACTTCACTATTTTAATATTTGTGAAAATACAATGTATGACAGTTTACTAAAATATTTGCAGTGGAGTTGTCATGGTTTTAAAACACATGAAATGTTTTAATTTGGTATATTTCATTTGGTGATTTCTGTCATTTTGCCCGGTATCTTGCCAAAAACTGATATAGTATATTATTTGAATTTAAGGTATTAATATTTTTAAATTGTTATATTGAAAATATAAGAAATTTAGTTTTTTTATCATTTTTTATTTCAACAATTGATTATTTTCTTTTAATTTATTCTTAAATTTGGAAAAGGTAATATTATTACATTCCTTTGAAGAAAAATGTTTTTGAAGTTTTCTTTCCAAGTACTACAGTGTCAGTAAAATGTATTTTAATTGTAGGGAGGTAAGCTATGGTTCCGTACAACTCAAAAATGCCGAATATTAAAAGTATAACCTACTTAATTATACATTCTCTGTAAAGCAAAATAGGAAAATGGTATTTGCACTGTCTTTTACTTAAAAGATAGCACTGAAACAAATAATAAAATGATTTTACTGGGTTTAACAAATTACAACGTCAAAAATAATGACTGAGAGGTTTCTAGTAGGTCATTTGGTGCTCCAGGCAGTTTCTCCTCCTTCGGGAAGCACTTATTTGGTTTCTCTTGTATTCTGCCTGTGGCATTGTGTGGTGAAAGCTAGGCTTGTTCTTCTCTTTGGAGAAATGTCTGAGGCTGTGGATGACCTATACAAAATTAATAAATGGTGTTTCTTTTTCATTATCACTCATCTTTTACAGTTTATTTGAGGTCCCCTTTTGGGAACGGGTAAAGTACTGCATAAAATATTTTACACAATTGAATAATTTGATGACAGTTGTCTTATATGGGATTGTATTCATGTGTTATACAGTAGCTTTAATTTATGCAAGTTTTGTTAATGGATCAAATATAATATGGTAGTTTAATTTTTATATCTTATTGAATTTTGTATTTCTGCAGGATTTTTTAAAACTGATCGAAGTCAGATTGCTGCTCAGTTTTCTTTCAGCATAGCCAAAATTTCTCCTCTCACAAATAATTATTGCTTAGTCATAATAGTCCAGTTTTTCCATTGATGCATAATAGAATTTATTTGGAAACCAATTATTAAATACGATTGGATTCTAATTGCACCTATCACAAGATTAACAAAATAGTTTCTAGGTTCTCTAGCTATATAATGCATATACCTAGAGAAGCATTAGTACGCAAATATGTTCAGAATGCACTTTAGCATATATTAACATCTATACACTTTGAGGGTCACTTCTGGGAAATTGAGTTACATATGCACGATTATCCTGTGGCATGGCCGAGTCTGCTTGCAGATAATCAGTTCTACTTTGATCTAGTTTCCAGCCATAGTGTCTGAAATCCGGATTCACTTACAGGTAATATCTTTTAAGTTAGGAACTTGCTTTTCACTGAGAATCTGTCTCAGCCCAAGCATGACTCTAGAAACCATTCATGCATAACAGCATTATGATCTCAATTCTTAACCCCAAACAATAGTGACTCAACCCACCTTCTCGGGGCAGCGCAATGGTACATCATAGATTGCTGCCCAAGAGTGCCGAAGACCCAGGTTCGATCCTGATTATGAGAGCTGTCTGAACGGAATTTGTACGTTCTCCTTCTGACCGCGTGGGTTTCCTCTGGGTGCTCCAGTTTCCTCCCATATTCCAAAGACATGCGCGTTTGTAGGTTAATTGGCTTCTGTAAATGTTCCTGAGCGTATAGGATAGAACTAGTGTATGGGTGATCGCTGGTCAGCACGGACTCAGTGGGCTGAAGGGCCTATTTCCATGCTAGATCTCTAAACTAAACAAAATCCAGTGTTTGTGAAGACAAGTGTTGGCCCATGGTTATAGCCTTGTGTTGTCACTTGTCAGCACTCTGGTTGGGCCTTGTTTGAGCATATCAGTTAATATATTGTTTTGCCTACCATATTGCAGCACAAGCAAGACAGAGACAGATTTCTGTAGGCAGCTGAATTTGGAACAGACTGTTTCACAGTTCTCCATTGATAGCCAAAACCCTTAGTGAGGTCATAAAACATCATATATCATGGATGTAGCTCTTTGCATTTCTCTTGGAATTGATGCAAAGTGAGGATCATGTGCTACTAGATGGATTGCATCCACACAGCATCTCAGCACAGGAAGGAGATGGTTAAAGAGAAAATTGGTGATAGTCCTTCTATTTATTTCCGATTTGATTCCTTAAAAGTGGTTATGGTTATCGTATCCTTGTGATCCCCAGGCAAATCTTCCACTACTTTAGTGTAGGAACTGAGATTGTGAATTTGTACTTGAAATTTCTCGCTGCCAATTTTACAATTCCACTGATATCATCTGCTGCTGAGGACTTGTGTTTTTCAATTGGCATGTGAGCCTGTTGGTCTGGATAGTCAACACACTCATGTCAAGGACAGTCAAGTTGAGGAATTCTTTGAAACACATCTTTCAGTGGGTGCTGACTGCTTCTCTATCTTTGGCAAACTCCTGGGTGTTGTAACTCTTGATGGTAGAGCTTTTAATTTTGTCTTTTTACATTTACCCCACCCTAATATTTTGTGACTATTTGATTGATGCCTCTTGCTTAGCCCTTTTATTCTACTTTGCTATTTTTCATTTATTTCATTATTAATTTTCTACGAACTCCTTGGTCAGTGTAAATTAGTGGCTCATGCTATGAGTCATGCATTTGTAGTTACGCCCACTAGCTTGTTAACGTCTTGGTCTGCAGCATTCCGTTAGTCTTAAAGTGAACTCTTAAGTGAGAATTTGTATTGCTTGTACCCAACAAACTCTATATAACCGGACATGGTGTGAGGCCACTGTTATTATAAGGATTACAAATCGACATGGTGTCATAGAAACATAGAAACATAGAAATTAGGTGCAGGAGTAGGCCATTCGGCCCTTCGAGCCTGCACCGCCATTCAATATGATCATGGCTGATCATCCAACTCAGTATCCCGTACCTGCCTTCTCTCCATACCCTCTGATCCCCTTGGCCACAAGGGCCACATCTAACTCCCTCTTAAATATAGCCAATGAACTGGCCTCAACTACCCTCTGTGGCAGAGAGTTCCAGACATTCACCACTCTCTGTGTGAAAAAAGTTCTCCTCATCTCGGTTCTAAAGGATTTCCCCCTTATCCTTAAGCTGTGACCCCTTGTCCTGGACTTCCCCAACATCGGGAACAATCTTCCTGCATATAGCCTGTCCAACCCCTTAAGAATTTTGTAAGTTTCTATAAGATCCCCTCTCAATCTCCTAAATTCTAGAGAGTATAAACCAAGTCTATCCAGTCTTTCTTCATAAGACAGTCCTGACATCCCAGGAATCAGTCTGGTGAACCTTCTCTGCACTCCCTCTATGGCAATAATGTCCTTCCTCAGATTTGGAGACCAAAACTGCACGCAATACTCCAGGTGTGGTCTCACCAAGACCCTGTACAACTGCAGTAGAACCTCCCTGCTCCTATACTCAAATCCTCTTGCTATGAAAGCCAACATACCATTTGCTTTCTTTACTGCCTGCTGCACCTGCATGCCTACCTTCAATGACTGGTGTACCATGACACCCAGGTCTCGCTGTATCTCCCCCTTTCCCAATCAGCCACCATTTAGATAATACTCTGCTTTCCCGTTTTGCCACCAAAATGGATAACCTCACATTTATCCACATTATACTGCATCTGCCAAACATTTGCCCACTCACCCAGCCTATCCAAGTCACCTTGCAGTCTCCTAGCATCCTCCTCACACCTAACACTGCCCCCCAGCTTAGTGTCATCCGCAAACTTGGAGATATTGCCTTCAATTCCCTCATCCAGATCATTAATATATATTGTAAATAGCTGGGGTCCCAGTACTGAGCCTTGCAGTACCCCACTAGTCTCTGCCTGCCATTGTGAAAAGGACCCGTTTACTCCTACTCTTTGCTTCCTGTTTGCCAGCCAGTTCTCTATCCACATTAATACTGAACCCCCAATGCCATGTGCTTTAAGTTTGTATACTAATCTCTTATGTGGGACCTTGTCGAAAGCCTTCTGGAAGTCCAGATACACCACATCCACTGGTTCTCCCCTATCCACGCTACTAGTTACATCCTCGAAAAATTCTATAAGATTCGTCAGACATGATTTACCTTTCGTAAATCCATGCTGACTTTGTCCAATGATTTCACCACTTTCCAAATGTGCTGCTATCCCATCTTTAATAACTGACTCTAGCAGTTTCCCCACTACCGATGTTAGACTAACTGGTCTGTAATTCCCCGTTTTCTCTCTCCCTCCCTTCTTAAAAAGTGGGGTTACATTTGCTACCCGCCAATCCTCTGGAACTACTCCAGAATCTAAAGAGTTTTGAAAGATTATTACTAATGCATCCACTATTTCTGGAGCTACTTCCTTAAGTACTCTGGGATGCAGCCTATCTGGCCCTGGGGATTTATCGGCCTTTAATCCATTCAATTTACCCAACACCACTTCCCGACTAACCTGGACTTCACTCAATTCCTCCACCTCCTTTGACCCGCGGGCCCCTGCTATTTCCGGCAGATTATTTATGTCTTCCTTAGTGAAGACGGAACCAAAGTAGTTATTCAATTGGTCCGCCATATCCTGGTTCCCCATGATCAACTCACCTGTTTCTGACTGCAAGGGACCTACATTTGTTTTAACTAATCTCTTTCTTTTCACATATCTAACTAATCTCTTTCTTTTCACATATCTTTTCACGTGTCAGAAGTGTATGGACTCACTCCTAAATTGATTATATTGTTTTTTATCTTTTTTTTTTTACTGCGGTTATGGCTGCTGCTCTCAGGAAGCTGGAGATCTTGCTGTTTGATGCAGACCTTGCAGAGCGATGGCGTGTATTCGAGGAGGGATTGGCTCGTTCATAGGCAGAAGGTGTTCTCTGTTGCATCGGTAGGTGCCACCATCGGCTTTAACAATGTACGAGAGTGGCTCCGAAGCGGGACCAGAAACCACCCCAATATGGTCATGGCCTTTGTCAGTCTGTTAGCGGACCACCTGTCCTTTGGTCAATGGTGGCAGTGGCCTACTCGTCGAACCATTTCTTTTGAACGTCACGCTTCTGTTGCAACCTGGCTTGAACCTCCTTAGGGGGAAAGACATGTGGGATTAATGTTTGCTCTGCTACGGGCAGTGTGGTATGGGTCTGCCTTGACAATAATCGTTGAGCAGGTGAACCCGAGACAGGGTCACGGGAAATGTTGCGTAAGTTGAGCAAATCCAGGAATACGTCAGATTTAACCCTGTGAGAGCGCCCCATGAGTGGTTTTGCACTTCTGACAGCCCGTTCAGCCAGCCCGTTAGACTGTGGATATTCAGGGCTGCTGGTGATGTGGTGAAAATTCCAGCGTCTCGCAAACTCTCTGAATTGTTGGCTGGTGAACTGACTGCCTTTGTCAGTCAGCAGCTTGCCTGGAGATCCGTGGACGAGATAATTTCGAAATCACACCGCTGGGAGTGCGGCTGCTGTCGAACCATCCTGAATACGAATCCAAAGCACCAGGTACTGCTTGCCGTGCCATTCAAATAAATCAACTGCCACTGTAGACCATGGGAGCGCAGATACAGGATGTGGCAGAAGTGGTTGCTTTTGTTGATGAGGCGCCAGGCTATTGCACATCGCACAGGCTGCCACATTTTCGCTTTTCGCCCGGCCAGAAACAGTGGCTTCAGCACCTGGGTGTCCTGCATGGACAGCGTCAAAATACCGGTGATGCAGCGAAACAGGAATTACGGCCTTGTGTCCTTTTAAAACAATGCCATCTTGTAGCACTAGTTCGTCCCGAACAGGGAAGAAAGGTCGGACTGGCAATGGAACATTCTAGTGCTCGTCTGGCCAGCCGCTCTTAATGACAGAAGTTACCGACCATAGGGTCTTGTCGGTGGCAGTGTGGGGAACCAGATCCTCCATCCAAGATGAAGCGATGAAGGATACAGTCATCACGATATAGTCATCATCCTGCGAGGGCAGATCCTCGCAGGTCTTCCGAGGTGCACGTGAAAGAGTGTCCGCCAGCTGCATATCCTTTCCGCATTTGTAGGTGAGGACGATGTCATATTTTTGAAGTTGTCGTAACATCCGTTGTAGGCGCGCTGGAGAGTTATGAATAGGTTTATTGAAAATGCTGATAAGAGGTTGGTGGGCGTTTTCAATTGTAGTAGTGCGACCAAAGATGAAATCGTTGAACTTTTTTACAGGCGAACACAACCGCTAACAGCTCTTTTTCGATTTGGGCGTATCGTTGTTCTGTGTCAGACATGTTGCGCAAGGCATAGGCGACAGGTTTATTGTCATGGCCATCATTCTGAA
Organism: Leucoraja erinaceus; assembly: GCF_028641065.1. Classification (NCBI taxonomy): domain Eukaryota; kingdom Metazoa; phylum Chordata; class Chondrichthyes; order Rajiformes; family Rajidae; genus Leucoraja; species Leucoraja erinaceus. Next base: position 102,510,494 of record NC_073379.1, read on the forward strand.
GGCATGCAGCGCCCAGACCGTGTTGTGAGGCGTCACATGTATAGGCAGTCTATGATCAAAGTACGCTAGAGTAGGGGTGGCCGACATCTGCCGTTTAAGAGTGTCAAATGCTGTCTGGTGTTGCTCATGTCAGGTCCAAGCAGAGTCTTTGTGTGTGAGATGGCACAATGGGGCTGATATTTCGCTGAAATCTGGATTGAATTTGCTCAAATAGTTCGCCATGCCAAGGAACCTCTGCAAGCTGGGCAAATCCGTGGGTGCTGGAAACTCATTAATAGCACTGATTTTTGCTGGATCAGTTTTGGTAAAGGCCGTCCTTGGTAAAAATATGGCCTAGGTATTTTACCTCATACACTCTTAATCTGCATTTTTTGGGATTGAGCTTGAGATGGATGGCCTCGGCACTCTTCATTACTTTAGTCAGATTGGCATCGTGTTCCTCGATCGGTTTTCCAGCAGTGAGAATATCGTCCACTACGATGGAGCATGGAGTACACCATACTCCAGCATTTTGTGTCTACTGAAGAGGTTCACGTTTAATATTTAAACGATCCAGCTCAACAATTAGTACAAAAGGGCAAGGTGTGTGTGTTAACGTGTTGACTGTGAAGTGAAGTCTAGTTCCGTCGTTCGCTGCACCCCGTCAGCTGTCAACCTAGCTTGGCGTTGATTGGTCAGCCCAGATCACGCCAGGTCCACGCGAGTGCTCAAGCTCGACGAACGATAGTTCGAGACCAAAGTAGCTTGGCCCGCCACATGACCCCCCCCCAGAACCGGAGTATTAAAGGTGGTTAGGCTGTTGAGTGAGGTGGCCTGATCTTGTGTACCTGTCTCCTGCGCTCAGGGTTGCAGCTGATTGAGTTGAGGGCGGGTTTGTTTGTGATGGTGGACACCCTCTGCGGCGGGGTTGTGCCACCTGCACTGGTTGGTCAAAGTCCAAGTGTGCCGTCTTAAGACTGTCCATGGAGCCAACCTCGTGTCTGCATCCCATGTCGATGATGAAAGCCGTGGCGTCGTTTTGCAGTACTCTGAAGGGTCCCTTGTAAGGCTTTTGCAGTGGTGTACGGTGGGAATATTGGCGAAGGAAGATGTACTGGCTGGCAGTCCTGGAGGTCGGGTGGGACGTACGTGGTTGTGAGACCGTGTCGGGACGTTGGGACTGGAAAAAGCGAGCCAACCTTCTCACGGAGGCACGTCAGCATGGTCATAGGCGGTGTAATGGCAATTTCAAATGTTTCCATTGTCATTGCTACGCTGGCAGGGAGGAGTGGATCATATTTACGCAGTACGATAACAAAAACAAATCTTACAGTCGTTATTTCCAGTTTAATTGATTCTTTATTGAAGTTGTAAATACAAAGAAGTATCTCATACAAATTATACCTTTCTGTTCTTACTATCCGAACTGTCCATTCTTACTATCTCAACTGTCCGTTCTTACTATCTCAACTGGTAAAAACTGTCTTCTCTTCGTGAGCCACCTCTCGTCTGATCCACCTGTCCACCCTGTCGTATCGCTTAGTTCAATGTAAGTCACGCCCATCTACGTAAATCCAACCCCCAAACGTTCAAAATGATAACAGCTAGAAATATCTAGACAAAATACTATAATATACAAGCAGTAACTAACAAGCATAAATGGCTCCTACACACCGGCCCCTAATTTTTCTACGAATATAACAAAGCAATTACTAATAAACATTAAAAGAAGTTATAAAAGCTTAACATATTATTAAAAAACAGAAATACGCACTGTATGTTAGCATTCAAACTACTTCAGTGATTCTTCTTTCTTCTTCGGCATCTTGAATCAGACATATCTTGGTTATCGGTCTTACCAAGATGTTGTTCTTACTTTGAAGTCATACTGAACGCACAAAACTCTTGGTGTCTGGTATGATCTCCAATATTCTGCCCATCAGCCAGGAACTTTGTGGTGCAGTTGAATTAACCACCAAAAAGATATCACCTGGAATAAAGCTTCTTCTTATCCTTGACTATCGTTGTTGTTCTTGGATTAGAGGCAAATATTCCTGTGTCCACCATATCCAAAAAAGGTCTGCAATATATTGTACCTGTCTGCATCTGCGTTTAATGCACAGATCTTCCTTCACAAAAAGCCCAGGTCTTTGGCTTGGTCTTCATAAGAAGATGGTTTGATGTAAGTGCTGCCAGGTCCCTAGGGCCATCAGAACGCCTGGTAATGGGGCGACTATTTAAAAAAAAAAAAAAAAAAAACTAAATTAGAAGCAAGCTCATATCATAATAAAATAAATTTAAGTATATCAGTTGTACATCAATAACATTATCAGTTGTGTATTGACTCCGCTTCTAGTTTTTTTTTTAATAGAAAGAGAGTAAGAGAAAGAAAATAAAACAAAAGGCATGATGAAGAAGAATGGAATAATTTACTATTAATACATCATTGGAGATAGGTTTGTTAATTATAAAGTATAACTTTTCATCTAATCCTGAGTTCAAGCTTCAGTTAGGTTCCTGTGCTGAACCAATCTACCCCTTCAAATAGTCAATGAATGGAGACCATATTCTGACAAAAAGTTCTTGTTTGTCCATTAAGACAAGTCTAATTCTTTCCAAGTGTAGGGTCTCTGACATTTCCATAATCCACATTTTAATGTGGGGATTATGGATTTTAATATTAATTTTTTCCCAGTTATTATACTATAGTTTCTTTGGCTTGTTGACTATTTAAAATTGCTTCAATTTCACAAAATATAGTTTGCAATCCTTCATCATCCAGAACTTGTTGTTCAACAACAGAGCGCAGCACACTTCGAACCATGCAAATCAATCGTTCCCAAACACCGCCGTGATGGGATCCGGCTGGGGGATTAAAATTCCACCTTATCCCTGGCTGAAGCATAGCATTCTGGATTTTATTCTGCTTTAAGTCTTTGAGTGCTTCTCTCAATTCTCTTTCCGATCCGATAAAATTTGTGCCATTATCTGATCTTAAAGATGAAACTTGACCTCGTCGACAGATAAGTCTAAGTAATGCATGAATGCAGGAGTCTATGTCAAGTGTAGATGCAACTTCAAGATGTACTGCCCTGCTTGCCATGCAAGTGAAGATCACACCATACCTCTTTACGAAACTTTGTCCTCTCTTGACCTCTATAGGACCAAAGTAGTCTACTCCTACATTTGTAAATGGAGGCTTATAAGGTAAATCTACCATTTTCTGTTCTCCAACTTTACCACGTTGTCGTCTACACCCAACACAATCTTTTATGACCTTTCTTGTAGCAGAGTAAGCTTTGATAATCCAGTGTCTTTTACGAAGTTGCGACAACATATAATTTCTTCCATGTCCACTGTGTTCATGCATATGTCGTAGCAGTAGTGTTGATATTTAAAAGTCCTTCAAGAGAATAATGGGATGTTTAACCTCTTCAGGCATCGCTAGTCTATTCAGGCGACCACCTACTCTCAGAAGTCCTTCATTCAGTACTGGATCTAGCTTGTACAAATGACTGCTTCTTTTAACACCCTGTTTACCAGCTTTTAATGTTGATAGTTCTTCTTTGTATCTTTGTCTTTGACCGATGAAATAACTGTGTTTTCTGCTTTAAGTAGATCTTCAGGACATAAACACTGTCCACCGTATGATGCTTTAAAGACTTGCATCTCTTTATCAACCTTTTCCTTTAGTTTGCCAGGATCTTTTGCAAAGATACCTCTACCAATCTTGTTTCTTTTTCGAGTCAACAGCAAGAACATTGTCCTTAGTTTAAGAAACCAAGTTACCAGTTTTCAGCTTATTCCAAGATGAGAAATAGACAATAGACAATAGGTGCAGGAGTAGTAGGCCATTGGCCCTTCGATGTGATTATGGCTGATCATCCATAATCCTACCTTCCCTCCATATCCCTTAACTCTGCTATCCCTAAGATAAGTAATTAAATATTTTGTTGATTCCAATGGATCCTTGACAATGACATTCACTGTGATGTCTTACTTGATTTCCGGATCATTAGCAGAGATTTCACCTTCCAGGTTAACTTTTAGCCATTCTCTGTCTGGCTTACAGAGAAAGTCTGGTCCCTTGATCCATCTCTTACTGTTTAAGAAGCGGTCTGCTGTTAGTCCTCTAGAGGCTTCATTCGCAGGATTTTCCTTTGTGCCAACATATCTCCACTGTGATACATTAGTAGCATCCCTTACAAAAGAGATCCTGTTAACTACAAATGTTTGAAAGCGTTTGTTTTCGTTATTGATGTACTTAAGCACTGTTGTGCAATCAGTCCAAAGATGGATTTATCCAGCTGAAGCTGTAATTCCTTTTGCAGCATTATGTCAACTCTGACAGCTAGGACAGAAGCTGTAAGCCCCATTTTTTTTTCAAGTGAAGTCAGTCAAGTCAGATTTATTCGTCACGTGCACAATAAAGTGCAGTGAAATGAACTTGCCAGCAGCGGTACAATTAAAAAAAAGAACACAAAATACACAATAAAAATTTAACACAAACATCCACCACAGCATTCATCACTGTGGTGGAAGGCACAAAGTTTAGTTAGTGCTCCTCCATTTTCCCCCCCCATTGTCGGGACCACAAACCCCCGCAGTCGGCGCTGCAGGCGGCCAGATGTGCAGACAAGGTAAGTCCTGGATCGGTGCTTCTCTACCAGAGACCGCAGCTTCAAGATGGTGCAGGCCGCAGGCCGGCGGTCGAAGATCTAAAGTCCCCGCCGCGCCGCAGTTAGAAGCACCGCAGACTGCAGGGCCGGCGGTCAGAGCTCTTCTGGGAATCGTCATTTGCTTCAATGCTGCCACTGTGGCTTTTCCCATTATGAATGCAACATGTTCTTCGTTGTTATCGTCTTTCAGTCTCAGATATGAAATAGTACCGTAACCACTTTCACTTGCGTCTGAAAAGTGGTGTAACTGTGCCAATCTAATTTGACCAAAGTTAGCAGGCTTCATGCACCGGTCCACTTTGAATTCCGACATCTTGTTGAGATCTTCTAATCATCCTTCCCATCTCTGAGAGAAGGTTTGCGTTATGCTCTCATCCCATTCAAGTTTTTCCTTGCAGAGCTCCTGCATAATCTGCTTGGCTAGCAGAGTAAATGGTGCTAGAAATCCCAAAGGAGCGCATATAGAGCCAACCACGGATAAGATGCCCCGTCGGGTATATGGTTGTTCTTGTACTACAATTCTGAACTTGAACACATGTTTCAACACACCAGTGCAAACCCAGTGCTCTTTCCATAGGCAGATTGTCTTTGGCCAAATCCAACTCCCTGGTCTGCTTGGCTCTGTTCTTGTGGAATGGTAGCCAATATGGCACGGCTGTTGCTGATCCACTTTGACAGCATGAATCCTCCCTTTTGGCAAAGGGAAATCAGATGTGCAGCCATTTGGATTGCCTCCTGTTCCAAAGACATGGACTTTAAACAATCATCCATATAGAAGTTGTTTACTGTATTTGTCACTTCTGCAGGGAAATAAGCTTCGTTGTCCACAGTAGTCCTTTTTAATGCAAAGTTTGCACAACTTGGTGATGACACTGCTCCAAAGAGATGTAACTTCATCCAGTAATCAACAAGATCTTGCTGCGCATCACCCTCAGGCCACCACAGGAATCGCAAATAGTCAATATGTTTTTCTGATACTTTGCTTTAATGGGGATGATCAGCCATGACCACATTGAATGGCGGTGCTGGCTTGAAGGGTCGAATGGCCTACTATTGTCTATTTATTGTCTATTTTGAAACATGATAACAGCCATCAAAGCAACCATGAATCTGATGAGAACTCCATTGAGTGAGCGGTAAAGTCTGGACCCTGCGAGAAACTCAGCGGGTGCAGCAGCATCTATGGAGCGAAGGAAAGAAATAGGCGAAAACCTTTTCAGACCCGAAACGTTGCCTATTTCCTTTGCTAGTTGCTCCTGGGCGGCGATGCAGCTGCTGCAGTCCGTCGTCTTTTTGTTATTTTTTGTCCCGTTTTAATGTCTTTAATGGGGGTGTGTGTGTGTGTGTGTGTGTGTGTGTGTGTGTGTGTGTGTGTGTGTGTGTGTGTGTGTGTGTGTGTGTGTGTGTGTGTGTGTGGTGTGTGTGTGTGGTGTGTGTGTGTGTGTGTGTGTGTGTGTGTGTGTGTGTGTGTGTGTGTGTGTGTGTGTGTGTGTGTGTGTGTGTGTGTGTGTGTGTGTGTGTGTGTGTGTGTGTGTGGTGGGGGGGGAAACTTTAAAAAATGTTTCCCCTGCACGGAGAACCCGACCTTTCCCTGTCGGGTCTCCGTTTTCCAGTAGAACGTCCTGGGGCTCCAGTTGCGGACCTTCACATCGAGTCGGAGCGGGTGGGAGCGGGTGGTGGTGGCGCGCTGCTGCGACCCGACCCTCGGAGATTCGGAGGCTTACCGCAGGGTCTGGTGGAAGTGACACCGGGGCACGGGTCCCTGCTGGGAAGTCCGCAACGGCGACTTCTCCTTTGAACCTGGAGCGGGGTTACATCCGCCCGGCGTGGCTTCAACGGCTGCGGGACTTTGCCAGTGCCTGCCTGGGGCTCCAACAACAAGATCCGGTGCGCGGCCTTGCATCACCCGGAGCAGCGTTAATGGTCGCGTGACAATTGTTATCGCCCGCCGGGGGCTCTGACTTTGACTCTGACATCGGGGGGAGAGGGAAGTGCAGGGGAGAGATACGTTTTTTTTGCCTTCCATCACAGCGAGGTGGAGATGCGCTGTGATGGATGTCTGTGTAAATTGTGTTGTGTCTTGGGTCTTTTTTTTTCTTGTATGTATGACTGCAGAAACAACATTTCACTTGGGCCTCTATGAGGTTCAAGTGACAAATAAATTGTATTGTATTATTGTATTGTATTGTATTGCTCCATAGATGCTGCTGCATCCGCTGAGTTTCTCTAGCACTTTTGTCCACTTTTGTCAGATTTTCCATCATCTGCAGTTCCGTTTTAAACGGCAGTTAAGTGATGTTCCTTTGAAGACTGTCCCACAGTCAAAGACAGGCCCGTACGAAGCTTTCCAAAAAGGGGGGTGGCATGACAGGATTACAAAAAACTTAATGTGAAATAGTGTGCGCGCTGCGCACATCACGAGCGCAAAGCGTGAAGTTCCTCGATGCCAGGGTCTGAGATTTTAGATGCTCTCTGATGCATTCTGAGCCTTATTTTGGAGCATTTTTGCACAAAGTTTATGACCAATATTTCAGAAATTAACAGGAATCTGAGAGGTAGCTTTTTCACACAAAGGGTGCTGGGTGTATGTAACGAGCTGCCAGAGGAGGTAGTTAAGGCTGGGACTATCCTAATGTTTAAGAGACATTTGGACACGTACATGGATAGCACAGATTTAGATGGATATGGGCCAAACGCATGTGAGTGGGACTAGTTTAGATGGGACATGTTGGTTGGTGTGGGCAAGTTGGGCTGAAGGGCCTGTTTCCACACTGCATCATTCTATGACTAAAAAGTGAAGAAGAAAAATGCATGTAGCTAAGTAGAGCAGATTTGAAAGAGGAGTGAAATGTAAAGGCAGAGAGAGGTTTATGGGTGGAAAGGAACATAGGAAAGGAGGGGGGAGAGTGGGCTTGGGCAGATGGGTGAAGGGAAAATAGACACAAAGTGCTGGAGTAACTCAGTGGGTCAGGCAGCATCTGCGGAGAATACGAATAGGCGATGTTTCACAGAGTGCTGGAGTAACTCAGCGAGTCAGGCAGCATCTGTGGAGAACATGGATAGGTGACATGTCACAGAGTGCTGGAGTAACTCAGTGAGTCAGGCAGCATCTCTGGAGAAAAGGTATAGATTATTTCGGGTCAAGACCGTTCTTCAGTAATATTCATGATGTGGCATGCATAGACATTCCTGAATGTTACCCAAACCATCGTGAGCTACTTTGTTACGGTGCTTGCCCTCTCCTATAACATCTCTGCTGCCTTGGGTGATGCAGGACAGGACACAAGCTTTGGGACACGGTGTGAAGCTGTTGCCGTCTGTCCCAGCCTGGTAAAAACCTGGATGGAGTGGATTTGGAGAGGATGTTTCCACTAGTGGGAGAGTCTAGGACCAGTGGCCACAGCCTCAGAATTAAAAGACATTCCTTTAGGAAGGAGATGAGCAGGAATTTCTTAAGTCAGAGGGTGGTGAACTGTGGAATTCATTGCCACAGACAGCTGTGGAGGTCAAGTCAATGGACATTTTTCAGGAGGAGATTGATAGATTCTTGATTGATATGGGTCTCAGGGGGTATGGAGAGAAGGCAGGTACAGGATACTGAGTTGGATGATCAGCCATGATCATATTGAATGGCAGTTCAGGCTTGAAGGGCCGAATGGCCTACTCCTGCACCTATTTTCTATGTTTCCATGTAATGGGGAGAAGGCAGGAGAATGGGTTTGAGAGGGAAAGATAGAGTCATAGTGATACAGTGTTGAACCAGGCCCTTCGGCCCAGCATGTCCCATCTGCACTAGTCCCACCTGTCCACGTTTGATCCATATCCCTCCGAACCTGTCCTATCCATGTACCTTTCTAACTGTTTCTTAAATGTTGCGATAGTCCCTGCCTCAACTACCTCCTCTGGCAGCTTGTTCCATACACCTACCACCCTTTGTGTGAAAAACGTACCCCACAGATTCCTATTAAATCTTTTGCCCTTCACCTTAAACTTATGTTCTCTGCTCCTTGATTCACTTACTCTGGGCAAAAGACAATCATATCTATTCAAATCATGATTTTATACACCTCTATTAGATCATCCCTCATCCTCCTGTGCTCCATGAAATAGAGTCCCAGCCTACTCAACCTCTCCCTATAGCTCTGGCCCTCTAGTCCTGGCAACAGCCTCATAAATCTTCACTGTACCCTTTCCAGTTTGATGACATCTTTCCTATAACATGGTGCCCAGAACTGAACACAATACTCTGAATGCGGCCTCACCAACTTCTTATGCAACTGCAACATGACCTCCCAACTTCTATACTCGGCCTGACCCGCTGAGTAACTCCAGCACTCTGTGAAACGTCACAGCACAGGGCAAGATTAGCACGTTTGCTGATGATACAGAAGTGAGTTGTCTTTCAGATAGTGAAGATGGTTGTGAAAGATTGCAGCAAGATCTGGATCAATTAGCCAGGTGGGCAGAGGAATGGTTGATGTTTGCATGGTTCCTTGAAGGTCGTGTCGCAGTTATATCAGGTGGTTGAAAAGTATTTTGGCACTTTGGCCCTCATCAGTCAGAGTATTGAGTATAGAAGTTGGGAGGTCATGTTGCAGTTGTATCAGACGTTGGTGAGACCGCATTTAGAATATTGTGTTCAGTTCTGGGCACCATGTTATATGAAAGATGTCAAACTGAAAATAGTACAGAGATCCCCATCCTGGATCAGTCCAATCAGGGTTGTGTCATCCGCAAACTTGAGAAGCTTGACAGAGGTGTCTGTGGAGGTGCAGTCATTGGTGTGGCGAGAGTAGAGGAGAGGGGAGAGTACGCATCTTGCAGTGCTCCTATGCTGAGCGTTTGCGGGTCCGAGATATGCTTTCCCGCCTCACATGCTGCTTCCTGTCTGTCAGAAAGCTGGTGATCCACCGACAGAGGGGTTCATGCACAGTCAACTCAGAAAGTTTGGAGCGTAGTAGCTCTGGCACAATGGTGTTGAATGCAGAGCTAAAATCAACAAACAAAATCCTCGCATAGGTCCCCTGGAGGTCTCGGTGCTGGAGGATGAAGTGCAGGCCCAGATTGACTGCGTCATCCACAGATCTATTGACCCAATATGCAAAATGCAGAGGGTCCAGCAGAGGGATTATGATATTTTTCAGCTTGGCGAGCACAACCCTTTCAACGGTCTTCATGACTACAGAGGTCAGTGCGACAAGCCTGTAGTCATTAAGACCAGTAATCCTTACCTCTTTGGGTACAGGGACATAGAAACATAGAAATTAGGTGCAGGAGTAGGCCATTTGGCCCTTCGAGCCTGCACCGCCATTCAATATGATCATGGCTGATCATCCAACTCAGTATCCCGTACCTGCCTTCTCTCCATACCCCCTGATCCCTTTAGCCAGAAGGGCCACATCTAACTCCTTCTTAAATATAGCTAATGAACTGGCCTCAACTAACCTCTGTGGCAGAGAGTTCCAGAGATTCACCACTCTCTGTGTGAAAAAAGTTCTTCTCATCTCGGTTTTAAAGGATTTTCCCCTTATCCTTAAGCTGTGACCCCTTGTCCTGCGCTTGTCCCAATTGGCTATGGGGACAATAGTGGAGACTTTGAAGCAGGCAGTGACTGGTTAAAAATTAGTAATTGGGTGTGAAGTGTTGGTTGGGGTGGGAAAGGGTCCACTCTTTTCATACTGGACTTTTGCCTTAAGTAGGTGTGAAGTGGTGAATGGGAAGGAGAGGGTGCAGGGTCCATTCTTTGTGGACTGGGGTCTGGCTGTGTTTGTTGGGGAAGGGTACCAGGGTTACGTTTCTGATTTTCAAACATGCAGTAAAACTCATTCAGATCATTCGTCAGCTGACGATTGTCCAAATAGCGGGGGGCTTTCCTCTTATAGCTGGTGATTTCTTGCATGCCCTTCCAAACTGAAGAAGAGTCACTAGCTGAGAACTTGCTCCTCAACTTCTCAGAGTACCTTTCCTTGGCAGCTCTGATTCCTCTTCTCAGCTCTTTATCAATGAGGCTATCTTTTAACTCTTTAACGATTAGGCTATTGGCTTGATGCACATTTACCCCCAACCGCAGTGGGGGTGGCGGGGGTCAGTGGAGGTGACGTGGGCCCAGCAGGGGTGGCATGTGCCCAGCGGGGGTTAGTGAGGGTGGCGTGGGCCCAGCGGGGGTGGCTTGGGCCCAGCAGGGGCAGCGTGGGCCCAGCAGGGGCGGCGTGGGCCCAGCGGGAGTCAGCAGGGGTGGTGTGGGGGGCAGATGGCTTGGGCCCCGGCGGCAGGGGAGAGGCGAGGGGAGCGGGCTCTGCAGCAGCGACGTCTGGTGTTGGGGTTTCAGGCGTTGGGTTCAGATTCAGCCACTCCCGCCCGGCGACGGGAGAACAGAGAACTGACCGTTTCCAAAGTGGAAACGTTGATTTTTTTTTCAGATTTTTTTTTTTTTTTTTGTGATTTTTTTTTCTTTGGGGGGGGGGAAAAAAGGGGGATGCGGTCGCACCCAACGCACCCCCCTCTTTTGACGGCCATGAAAGACTACCCTTTACTTGAGTGATACACCCCATGGAGTGGGATAGACCAGAGCTCTCCATCATTATGAGCCAGCTGGTCCACTGGTACCATTACAGCATAACCATTATCAATCATTCCTGTGTGGAAAGATGTGTATTCATCACAAAATTTCTTATTCTTGCCAAACCTGCGTTTCAGGTTCTGGCTGTGTTGCACTGCAATGCAATAGTTTTTCGGCAAACTGATGCTTTTTCTTATTCGAAAGGTATGGCTAGACAATAGTGTCCATCTATCATCTTTGCTGAGTGATTCATAATATCAAAGAACTTTACCTCTTCTCTGGACATTTCTTCTGATTCCTTGCAGGCACGTTCATTGAAGTCATGATTGTATTGCTTGACGAATAGCTCCTCTAAATTTACAGTAGATATTTGATTGACAGCAGCAGCAGAGTAGCCATTCTCATCCCTGCTTTCGTTCTCTCTACGCAGGGCACCATAGATGACCCATCCAAGTAGGGTCTTCAGTGCAAATGGTCCGTTCCCTTGGCTTTTGATTAACTCTCAAGGTTCCAATACCTTCGAAGCATTTGTTCCGATGAGTAGGTCGATACCAGAGTCTATTCAAGGAATCCTGATATCCGTCAAGTAAGGCCATTGTCTCCTGTCTTCCTGCTTGGGAATGTTTAGATGAGAAACAGGCATGGTCTTATGTGTAAACACATCAGATAGTTGTAGAAAATTGTCTTCGTCCAGACTCGATTTCCAAACCTGAGGTACGATGGCTGAACACAGACAATTTTCATTTATGGTGCGCAAGAGAATCTTAGTCTTCTGTCCCGCAATGTTCAGCCTTATCATCAAGCTCTTTGTGCAAACAGTAGTTGAACTTCCAGGATCCAAAAATGCGTATGTTTACAATACCGTGTCACCCGTGCGGCACTTTACCTATCATCTTTATCTGATAAGATGGAGAAAATACAGGTTTCTTCACCGGCCCCAATATGCCCACTCATCCCAGATGAGGAAACAGTATCACTCGCAGTTGGTTTCTCCTTCTGAGACAACAACCTGGCTGCTCAACACCCGGCTTGAGATCTAACTCTTCCTTTGGTTTATGTTTCATTCGAAAAAAGAAGAAGAAGAAGAAGAAGGCTTCTCCTTCTGTTCTGTATGCTCCGGCTTCTTCTCTGTTCTTCTGTTCAGTGTGAAGTAATTCAGGATGATCTTGTTTGCACACATCACAAGTCATGCAACTCTTGCAGTCTTTGGCCATGTATCCTTTCTTCAAACATGCAAAGCAGACTCCCTTCTCCTTTAAAAGTACAACATTTCTCTGAGCCCCTTGACCCAGATCTGTGGACACCGCTCCAATGTATGACCACTTCTCCTTCTCTTGACCTCAAGTACTTTGATCCATGCATTGACTGCTGCAATCTCCGTCTGTAGTTCCAGCCATTCCATCTCTCTTTTCAACTGTTTTTCTTGTGCCTCAAGCTCACGCTCAAGCTTGGCATTGGTTGCTGCCAGCTCAGTCTCTCTCTTCAATTGTTCCTTTTGTCTTTTCAATTGTTCTTCTTGGGCCTCAAGTTCAAGCCTTTTGTTCTTGGCAGCAGCCCATTCCAATAGAGCATCCACTTCTGCCTGAGCTTTTATGTGAGCAGAGGCCTTTGAAGATGCACATGATGAAGAATTAGATTTGTGGCTTGATCTTCATCTTGAGACATTTGAAATACTATCTAGTATTCCACTTTCAGCAAAGGAGTATGTTGTTTGCTGTCCAACATTACCCACTCGTGGCTGAGCTTTAGACATACAGGTGGCTATCCCTTTAAGACGTGTTGACGTAATGATGTATTTACGTAATAACGTGTTGACGTATGCTTCCAGGCTGAAATTCATAACAATCTGTGGCTAGTATTTCAAAACAATAATTCACTAATTGAAAGCCCTGTCCCACTGTACGAGTTAATTCAAGAGTTCTCCCGAGTTTGCCCTGATTCGAACTCGGTAATAGCCGCTCGTAGGTACTCGGGGCTCTCGTGGACATTTTTCAACATGTTGTAAAATCTTCACGAGTCTTCCCGAGCTTACCGCGTTTCCCGAGTACCTGCCGTTAGCGTTACAAGCCACTAAGGGACATCCCCGAGCTCCGACGTACCCGCTACGTACATTCTACGTACTTACCATGAGTTTGATTTTTTTTGTAAACTGTGGAGAGCTCTTAAATGAACTCATACAGTGGGACAGGGCTTTTACTAATTTAAAAAAAATAAATCTAAAATTTAAATTTAAATTCTACTTTGTTCTGATGTTCTGTTGTTTTTGCACAATCGCAGGCATTGCCACTTTCATTTTACTGCACATCTTGTATGTGGCAAATAAACTTGACTTGACTTGACAATCCTCAGAATTCAAAACTTCAGCTAGAATTCAGAACAATATGTAGCTGATATACAAAACATCATTAAAATTAAGATTCAGAAGGTCTTCTAGTTTCTATGGTAACAATCGTTCTTCAGAACACCTTATCAAGCTGGAATTCAAAACATCAGCGAGAGTTCAAAAACATCAGCTAGAGTTTGAGATTTCCAAGGTCACTTCAATACGTTGTTTGCAGCTTATCTCGAAGCCTTTCCATAAACAGCTTTCCTCTGCTGTTTTCAATTCTGCTTCTGCAGCGTTTAGCTTTAAAACTTTCAGCTATAAAATACAGCCTTCGGCTATTCCAAATACGACTTAGTATAGCCGTTCTTACTCACGATTCCCTGTACTGACTTACGAAGTTTTCAATCTTCGTTCTTCAAATAGCATAGGTTTCGATCGTGTCGAGTTTAGACTTCAGTCCCAGTTTCACTACGAGAATAGTTTTTTCCTTGTTCCACTCACAGAGGACAGTTTTTACTTTAGTGTAATGGCAATTTCATACATTTCCATTGTCATTACTATGCTGGCAGGGAGGAGTGGATCGTATTTACGCAGTACGATAACAAAAACAAATCTTCCAGTCGTTATTTCCAGTTTATTTGATTCTTTATTGTACTTACAAAGTAGTATCTCATACAAATTATACCTTTCCGTTCTTACTATCCGAACAGTCGTTATTTCCAGTTTAATTGATTCTTTATTGTAGGTATGTTGCAAAACTTACCTTCAGCGGCGCTGCAGTTCTGCCGTTGCCCGTGTGCGCGACTTTGGCGCCTTTGAGAGGGGGGCGGGTTTAAAACACGATTTTCTCTAGGCTATTGAAATCGATGTTGTTCAGCCTGCTTAGTTGCTGATGAAAAATCGCTGCGAGGTTCGTTCGATGTTCCCGATGTTGGGGAAGTCCAGGACAAGGGGTCACAGCTTAAGGATAAGGGGGAAATCCTTTAAAACCGAGATGAGGAGAACTTTTTTCACACAGAGAGTGGTGAATCTCTGGAACTCTCTGCCACAGAGGGTAGTTGAGGCCAGTTCATTGGCTATATTTAAGAGGGAGTTAGATGTGGCCCTTGTGGCCAAGGGGATCAGAGGGTATGGAGAGAAGGCAGGTACGGGATACTGAGTTGGATGATCAGCCATGATCATATTAAATGGCGGTGCAGGCTCGAAGGGCCGAATGGCCTACTCCTGCACCTAATTTCTATGTTTCTATGTTTCTATGCAGCTATTTTTAAACTAAATTGGATTATTTAATTACTATAGTAAATTAAAAATCATCCTCTAAAGCCGCGAACGCCGACAACGGGACGGATCTTATGTAGGGGACAAGCCAAGGTAGGTTGTTTATTTTTACATTAAAAAGTGCTTCTTAAGATCCCTTTATACAAAATTTTATGTTGCGAGTAGCTGACTTGGGGGCCCATTCAATCCCGCAGTGTTTTTCATGCGAAATGGGCTTCAAATCCACTGCAATGGCAACGTTCCAAACCATCGCGTTCCTTCCATTTGGCCTATAAATTAATGTCAATGAGATTTAAAAATCATTTTTAATTGTGAATTCTTGTGTGAATGTTCTTTGGATATTTAGGCTATTTAAAAATGTTAATATTTTCTTAAGAAATGGATAGATGTTTAGATCTAGTAATTGAATTTTGGAATTAGCTACAATTGGGTAACTAACTAATTATATGCTTTAATTTCAGGTCATCCAAGTAAGATTGTTTAATATTTGTTTCAGAATGTTTCAATCTATAATAACTGAAAAATTATTTCAGTTCTCTTAATTTTTAATAAAGTTATGGGCTTTTGACTGCTCTTGATCACAGCTTTTGTGTTAAGTCAATGGAAAATCAATAAGGAACAAAATGCTAATTTTGAAAATGGCCACAACTTTTTTAATACTGAAGATATGAAAGTGAATTAGGTGTCAAATTAAACTTCTTTTTATGCTTTATCTGATGGGATAAATTGCAGACTTGATTTTTAAAATCTCAAAATTTTGTAACATTGCTATTTATTGAAGTTGTAAATACAAAGAAGTATCTCATACAAATTGTAGCTTTCCGTTCTTACTATCCGAACTGTCCATTCTTACTATCTCAACTGTCTGTCCTTACTATCTCAACTGGTAAAAACTGTGTCTTCTCTTCGCGAGCCAGCTCTCGTCTGATCTGACCACACCCTGTGTATCGCTTAGTTCAATGTAAGTCACGCCCATTTACGTAAATCCCCTAGAGTACAAAATGATACAGCTTGAAATATCTGGACAAAATACTATAATATAGTAACAGTAACTAACTTAAGCATAAATGGTTCCTACAGGCGGTTCATGATGCCCACGCGCCGCTGGGATGAAGTCCCCTGGGACCGTAAGTGGGGCACTGTACACCAGCTCGGCCAGGAAAATTGCGCTGCTTTGGGGCAGTGCGTATGCCTAAAATGACCACGGCAATTCGTCCATCCAGTCTGGGCCCGTGAGCCTTGAGGGATGCCTTCATGTGCCGGTGTAAACGTTCCACTAGGCCGATTGCTTGCGGGTGCTAGGCCATTATGTGGTGCAGCTGAGTGCCAAGCAGCCGGGCCATTGCTGACCACAGCTTAGAGGTGAACTGCGCACCTCTGTTGGAGGAGATGTCCGCCGCTACGCCAAAGCGGGCCATCCAGTGGGCGGTGAGGGCAAGTGCATAGGTCGGTGGAGGTATCTGAGAACGGGACGGCTTCTGGCCCTCTAATGAATCTGTCCACGATGGTGAAGAGGTGGGTAACACCTCTGGATGGGGACAGCAATCCAACGATGTTGACGTGGATGTGGTCGAAGTTCTGCAGCGGCGAATTTCTGCAGTGGCGCCTTGATGTGTCACTGAATCTTGGAGGTTTGATATGGGATGCACGCTCTGGCCCAGTTGCTGACCTGTTTGCGCAACCCGTGCCATCAGTGCCTTTGTTGTCCGGCTGGAAGGGTGAGCGATGCCATGAACCATGTTGAAAATCTGGCAGCGCCAGGCAGCGGGGATGATGGGTCCTGGCTGTCCCGTAGACACGTCTCAGAGGAGTGTGGTGTCAGCGAACCCGAATCGCACATCCTCCAACAGCAGGCCTGAGATGGTGGTGCGGTAGGCTAGCATCTTTTCATCCTCTCGCTGGGCTGCCGCCTCGGCCATGTAGTCATCACCTGGGGCCAGAACGTGGATGGCATTGATGGCGGTGAGGGACAAAGCATCTGCGACCTGGTTGCTCTTGCCTGCGATGTGCTGGACGCAAGTCGTGTATTCGGAGATGTAGGTCAGGTGACGTTGCTGTCGGGCTGACCAAGGGTCAGCCACTTTGGCAAAGGTAAATGTGAGTGGCTAGTGGAAGCTGTGAATTCCCTGCCCTCGAGGAAGTAGCGGAAATGCCGGATGGCCAGGTCGAGAGTGAGGAGCTCCCAGTCAAAAGTGCTGTATTTCTGCTCGGGGGGGGGGGGGGGTCTCAGGTGATGACTGAAAAAGGCGAGGGGCTGCCAGCTACCATTGATCAGCCATTGATCAGTTGTTCCAGCACTCCGCCCATGGCTATGCCAGACGCATCGACCGTGAGACCTGTTGGTGAGTTGTCCCGTGGATGTACCAGCATCGTTGCCTTTGCCTGCGCCTTGGCGTTGCCGAACGCGGTCGTGGCCGCGTCGCCCCAAAAGAGCTTGTTGGCCAGGGCCTTGAAGCGGAGAATCCGAGAGGTCGAGGATGCACCGGAGTCCATAGGCCGACAAGCTGGACCGGTGAAATCCTTTACAATAAAAGCACTGCTTGAATGTTAGGCATTATTCACTATTTCTTTACAATAAAAGCAGGACTGTTTGGATGTAATGCATTGGTCACTGTTATTAATAGGAAATCTGTGTGCATGGAAGGAATATGGTTTAAAATGTTCAAGTTGGCTATTAACATGAAATGTTGGTTAATAGTATAAATCTATTATAAGAATTAGTCAATGGATCACTTCTTAGTGTGTAAAAGGATTAAGTCCAGTGCAGAAAATACAGTGAGAAAACAGAATATAGTGCACCTTAATAGCAACAGGCAGCATGGCTATTCAAATGGTAGGAAAGTTGCCCCAGTTAGATTCTGGGTGTAATTTTGAGAAATGAACTGAAGTCTTGGAGGCTTCGTTCATTTCTAATGATATCACTGCAGAGGAGAAGAAGAGAGCATGGTTCATATTAGGCTTATGAAGAGAGGGTTATCACACCTTACGTACGTTATCGCGGCCAGCAAAGCCCACGGATAAAACGTACAAGGAGTGTAAGGAGGCATTAATGGCTTATTTCTCGCCAAAACCTCCAAGTGCATCCAGAGGCAAGGAACCTGGACTAAAGAGGGCAGGAAGTCCCTCAAAGGACAAAAGTCAAGGGCAAAGTGACAAAAGTCAAGTATCAAGTGCAAAAGGTCAAAGGCAAAGGGATTAAAGTCAAATGCAAAGGTACATTGCCATTCAGAGGGCGACCCTAACTATTCAAGCTGCATTTAAGGGTATGAAGGTACGGAGAGAGATCCGGAACAAACAGAAGGCAGCAACGGTTATACAAGCAGCATTTAGAATGCACAGAGAATACCGTCCATACAGGGCAATGAGATTGGCAGCTATAATAGTACAAACCCATTATAGGACACACCTTCAAATGGAAAGTGATCGCAAAACCTACATGAAGGTACGTTGCAGAGTTGTGCTGCTTCAGGCTGCCTACCGAGGAATGATTGTTCGAAAGCAATTGCGGTGCATGCACAAATCTGCCAAGGTCATTCAGACTTATTATCAGATGCATAAACAGTGTCAGTATTTAAAGTAACTACGCTGGTCTGCCATTGCGGTACAGCAACGATACAGAGCTTGCCAAATAAGTGATGTCCGAGTGCGACATTATAATAGTTTAAGAAAAGTAGTGGTTTGTATTCAGGCCTTCTACCACGGGATTAAAAACAGAAAATTGGTTGAAAAAATCAAGGCAGTACGCCATATTAAGTCATTCATAATGATGTGCATTACAAGAAAACATTCCTTGATGCAAAAGGCGGCTGTAGTCACTCCGCAAACTGCATACTGTGGTTACCGATCAAGGGTACGCTGCAGAACTATGCGACAAGCACTCATTTGGATCCAGACATGGTACAAAGCATGCAAAATAGGGCATTCCCAGTTTGTGCAATATCAGCCAATGAGGTATGCAACTATTACCATTCAGGCTGCCTACAAGGGTATAGTGGTTAGACAGTGGGTTAAGCAAAAGAGAGCTACTGTAAAAGTGCAGTCAGTACTCCGTATGAGTTGGTATAGGAAAGACTTAAGAAGACAAATAGATGCACAACAGAAAAGGCTTAAACTATACAAAAGGCTTGAACAGTATAGAAAAGACTTCCTCAAACTGAAATATACAACAATTGTAGTGCAGTATCACTACCTTGCTTATGAAGCAAGAAAACTGCACAGAGCACAAATCAAAGTCAGTGTTGTATTGCAAAGACAATATGGATCCTACTTCTTGATGAAGAACCAAAAAAGTGACTTAAGAAGACAAATAGATGAACAACAGAAAAGGCTTAAATGATACAATGAAAGGTTAAATAAATGTGTGACAATGAGTAAAAAGCTGCTAATAAAAAAGTCCAAAGAAGAGAGGCTTCTTGGTCGAGATAAAAGTATGCAGGACCGATTGCGATTAGGACACTTCACTATAGTCCAGCATGGAGACTCCTTCACTGAGCAATGGACAAATGGTTATGCATTGCAGAATCTCATTAAACAACAAGAGCAGATCAATACGCAGCAAATGGAAATTGAACAACAGAGGAAGCTGCTAGAAAATGAAAACTTGCAGCCATGGGTCAGATCCCACCTACAAAGAGGAAAACAAAGCAAATACATGAACCAGAAAATGAAATGCAGAATATCAGGAACAGGAAGAAATTTGCAAATTAGATTAGGACATTTAAAAGGGAAGAAGCAGAGATACAGGCAGAACTAGAGCAATTAGAAAGTGTTCATAATTTACACATAAAGGAATGGAAAATAATAACACATAAAGCAAGGAGTAATGTATTTGGTTTAAGGAAGATGGGTGGAATGAAAAAATGATGTGCTGGTTTAGATAGGATTATTACAGTTATGACATGTATTGTAAGATGAATGTAATAATACCATTTTGCAACAGTGTATTAATCAATTATATTTTAGGTAAAGAGCATATTACCATGGTTTAGATATGATTATTACAGTTATGAGGATGTATTGTGAGATGACTGTAATAATACAATTGTGCAACAGTGTATTAATCAATGATATGTTAAGTAAAGAGCATATACCGTGCAGGTGAAATTGAGTTAAAAGGGGGGGAGTGCGGTGTATGTAATATAATTAGCATATGTGATGTCTTATGCAAGGACGCATGCGCAGGGAAGACTCAAGGTGGCATCCTGGAATAAAGAAACTTGTTAGTGTACTCCCGTGTCCGAGTATTATTTTAAGTCTGTTCCAAGCACTCAAATACACAACAGCAGGAAATGGTGTTGGATAGACTGATGGGACTGAACGTTGATAAATCCCCAGGGTACTTAAGGAAGTGACTCTAGAAATCGTGGACGCATTTGTGATCATTTTCCAATGTTCTATAGATTCAGGATCAGTTCCTGTGGATTGAAGGGTAGCCAATCTTATACCACTTTTTAAGAAAGGCGGTAGAGAGAAAACCAGGAATTATAGACGTTAGCCTGACATCAGTAGTGGGGAAGATGCTGGAGTCAATTATAAAAGATGAAATAGCGGCACATTTGGATAGCAGTAACAGAATCGGTCGGAGTCAGCATGGGTTTACGAAGGGGAAATCATGCTTGACTAATCTTCTGGAATTTTTTGAGGATGTAACTAGGAAAATGGAGAAGGGAGAGCCAATGGATGTAGTGTACCTGGACTTTCAGAAAGCATTTGATAAGGTCCCACATAGGAGGTTAGTGGACAAAATTGGAGCACATGGCATTGGGGGTAGGGTACTGACATGGATAGAAAATTGGTTGCAGACAGAAAACAAAGAGTAGGGATTAACGGGTCCCTTTCGGACTGACAGGCATTGACTAGTGGGGTACCGCAAGGCTCGGTGCTGGGACCGCAGCTATTTACAATATACATTCATGATTTAGAATCGATGAAGGGATTAAAAATAACATTAGCAAATTTGCAGGTGACACAAAGCTGGTTGGCAGTGTGAGGAGGATGCTATGAAGATGCAGGGTGACTTGGACAGGTTGGGTGAGTGGGCAGATGCATGGCAGATGCAGTTTAATGTGGATAAATGTGAGGTTATCCACTTTGGTGGCAAAAACAGGAAGGTAGATTATTATCTGAATGGTGTCAAGTTGGGAAAAAGGGAAGTACGACGAGATCTGGGGGTCCTTGTTCATCAGTCACTGAAGTAAGCATGCAGGTGCATGCTAATGGCATGTTCATAACAAGAGGAATTGAGTATAGGAGCAAAGAGGTCCTTCTGCAGTTGTACAGGGCCCTAGTGAGACCACACCTGGAGTACTGTGTGCAGTTTTGGTGAGGAAGGACATTTTTGCTATTGAGGACATTCTTGTTGCCTCGCCAGCAGCCTGTTATTTTGACTTTTTTTGTTATTTTTAGTGTGCCTAAAATGTATGTTTTAATGTTTCTCGGTATGTCATATGTGGGGGGTGGGGAGGGGGGAATAGGGGGTCAACCATTTTCAGTCACTTACCTCGACGGAAATGTGATTTTCTTCTGTGCCACCTCTCCGTCCCCCCTTGCGGCCTAATAACTGGATTGATTAATGCCTGAAGAGCTTCAAGACGCAAGCACGGGACTTACCATCGTGGAGTGGGTGATCCTTTGCAGAGGATCGCTGTGGAAGAGCTCCAACCGAGGAGGCTGTGGACTTTAAAACCGTGAAGCCGCAGTCTCCAGTAAGAAGCGGCCGAGTAGGGAGCTCCATGCCGCGGAGTGTTCAGATCCGTCCCGACGCCGGAGTTTCGATAATTCCGACGAGAGGGCTTGAACAGCGGACCGTCGGCAACGGCCCCGTTCAAAGGCTCTGGCCACAACGGGTGAGCAAAGAAGAAGATGACTGAACGTTATTGCCTTCCACCATACGATGTTGATTCACTGTAGCTTAATATGTGCATGTGACAATAAATGTGAACTTGAACTTGAGTGCAGCGTAGCTTCGCACGGTTAAATCCCGGGATGGCGGGACTGTCTTATGTTGATAGAATGGAGCGGCTGAGCTTGTATACTCTGTAATTTAGAAGAATGAGAGGGAATCCTTTTGAAACAAATAAAATTATTAAGGGATTGGACACACTAGAGGCAGGATGTTGGGGGAATCCAGAACCAGGGGCCACAGTGTAAGAATGAGAGGTAGGACATTTAGGATGAGGAAAATGTTTTTCACCCAGAGAGTTGTGAATCTGTGGAATTCTCTGCCTCAGAAGGCAGTGGAGGCCAATTCCCTGGATGCTTTCAAGAGAGAGTTAGATAGAGCTCTTAAAGATAGCAGAGTCAGGGGATATGGTGAGAAGGCAGGAACGCGGTACTGATTATGGATGATCAGCCATGATCATATTGAATGGCTGTGGTGGTTCGAAGGGCCGAATGGCCTAATCCTGCACCTATTGTCTATTGAAAACATGCATACCATGTTGCCTTCTTTATCTCTTCATCTACTTGTCACTTTTAGGGAGTTATGGACTTGGACCCTCAGATCACTTTGCCATGCCCTTGAGTTCACACACACTCCGTGTCAATATGGTTTGCATTGCCAATAAAATAGTTAAATCAGCATCATTTTCATGTTGTGGAACAGTGCCAACAATTTTTATGTTTTCTGAGTAAGAAGGAACTGCAGATGCTGGTTTAAACTGAAGATAGACACAAGAAGCTGGAGTAATTCTGCGGGAAACATAGAAACATAGAAACATAGAAATTAGGTGCAGGAGTAGGCCATTCGGCCCTTCGAGCCTGCACCGCCATTCAATATGATCATGGCTGATCATTCAACTCAGTATCCCGTACCTGCCTTCTCTCCATACCCCCTGATCCCCTTAGCCACAAGGACCACATCTAACTCCCTCTTAAATATAGCCAATGAACTGGCCTCAACTACCCTCTGTGGCAGAGAGTTCCAGAGATTCACCACTCTCTGTGTGAAAAACGTTCTTCTCATCTCAGTTTTTAAAGGATTTCCCCTTTATCTTTAAGCTGTGACCCCTGGTCTGGACTTCCCCAACATCGGGAACAATCTCCTGCATCTAGCCTGAAGAATTTTGTAAGTTTCTATTAGATCCCCTCTCAATCTCCTAAATTCTAGAGAGTATAAACCAAGTCTATCCAGTCTTTCTTCATAAGACAGTCCTGACATCCCAGGAATCAGTCTGGTGAACCGTCTCTGCCCTCCCTCTATGGCAATAATGTCCTTCCTCAGATTTGGAGATCAAAACTGTACGCAATACTCCAGGTGTGGTCTCACCAAGACCCTGTACAACTGCAGTAGAACCTCTCTGCTTCTATACTCAAATGCTGCCTGTCCCGCTGAGTTCTATATCTCCCCCTCTCAATCTTCTAAATTTAGAGAGCTATGACCCAGACTCCATTCAGATGCTTTTTGTGTCTATCTATTATATTTTCTGCAGTGTGTGGTTGGGAATGCTAAATCCTTTTAAAAGTTTGCATACTGCCATTGACCTACCTTTGTTACCATGAAATCTAACCCCTTTCCCAAACCATTTAGATAGTAAAAGCTGGAGTAACTCAGCGGGACAGGCAGCATCTCTGAGAGAAAAATGGGTGACATTTCGGGCTGGACACTTCTTCAGTTTTGAGACCCTTCTTATCTCTCCAGAGATGCTGCCTGTCCCGCTGAGTTACTTCCCTTTTAGGTCTATCTTTATATTTTCTAGTGTGTTGGGAATGCTAAATTAAAAGTTTGCATATACATTGACCTTTTGTTCAAAATGTAACAATTTAAGTAAAAAAAGCAATAGCATCATGAATAAAAATAAATGCATAGTTTTGATACTTACATAGTTATTCTTCCCTAGGAATAGGAATGGCAATATATTAACAGTAAAGCCCCTTTTGTAATTAATGACCCTTTCTATTTTGAGCACAATTTGTTATCAGCAATCTAGCTATCTTAAATACATTTCCCCCACCACCTTCATCACCATGCTCCTTATTACATCTTATTACCCTATCCATTACACACTGTCCCCTTCCTCCTATCCCCTTACCCCATATGCCTCCCTCCAGCTTTACTTTTCACTCCTTCTCTTTAGGTTTAGGTTTGTTATTGTCACGTCAACTGTGGTGTAGAGAGAAACTTTCCTTCCTTAGCTCTTTCCTTATCTGATACCCTTTTGTCTCCTTTTCATCTTAGGGCTTTGTCATTTACTCTACCCATCTGCCAGTCACCCCCTCCCCTGTCACCTGTCTGAAAGAAGGTGCCAACCTGAAACATCGTCTGTCCATTCCTTCTTCAGATGCCGCTTGACCCACTGAGTTTTTCCAGCCTTTTATGTTTATACCTTGTTTATTCGCTCAAGTAATAAACAAAGGTACAAAGTGCTGAGTAACTCAGCAGGTCAGGCAGCATCTCTGGAGAAGGGTCCTGGCCCAAAACGTTACCTTTCCATGTTCTCCAAAAATACTGCCTGACCTGTTGAGTTACTCTAGCACTTTGTGTCTTTTTAAAAAAAAATAAACCAGCATCTGCAGTTTCTTGTTGCTACTGAGTAGTAAAGAAACTTTGGTTCAATCAAACGATCATGGATCAAGTCAAACTATTCCTAAGCTTAATCTTTAATTTATTTTGTTTTGGCATCTCTGCTGGTTCCCTAGACTAGACAGGTTGGTGTATTGTATAATTATAGAAACATCCTGTTGTAGAAAGTATTTGATAAATTTGTTAACATGACAAATTGTTTCCATCATATAATTGCTTCAAATCACTGGCCCATGGCCCAAAAATCGACTTTCGCATCTCCAGCTTGTCTGAAAACAATGTTTTAACAATTACATACTTGTGAAGAGTGGTGGATGTGTTATGTAGGAAATTTGCCATCCAGTTTATTGATTAGGAATTTAAAAGAGAAACAGTTAATAACACACAAATGGTTGGTTGATGGATATGATTGAAAATGCAAGATAATGGCAGAGATTATTTTGTATCTAACCTGAGGAATGGACAGTGCCTTAATTTAATACCTCACTCTTGGCTCAACAGTAGTGCAGCACTTATTTGATACTACATTAAATTATTAGTTTTTATTTTCTTTGTGGCAGTTCAGCTTCTCACCATTCACTTAACTAGTCAATAGTCAAGACATTTGGCAACTTATTGACATGGTGGTGCAGTATTGGGAGTAGCTGCCTCACAGTTTAGCAACCTGTATTTGATTATTACCTCCAAAACTGTCTCTTTGGAGCTTGCAGCTCCCTGTGACTAAATGGTTTTCCCCTCCAGTTACACTGTTTCCTCCCACATCTTTACAAAGTGCTGAGTTATGGGTTAATTAGTTTCTGTAGTTTACCTCTGGCATCGATGGGTGGGCTGCTGAAGACTATATGTGAGAAAATAAACAAATTAGTGGGGTGATGGAATTTAGGGATTGCATAAAGAGTCATTCAATTATGTGAATGTCTTTCTCCTCTGCCACAAGGAGCTAGTACAGGTACTGATAAATATTATCCATGACAAACAGTTCACTTGATTGAAACCTTAACAAATCCCATGATTATCGGTTAACACTTTTACGATGTGGACATCATGGGTAAGATCATTGTTAAAGGCCGATTCCAAATTGAACTTAAACTGATATGCCACTTTGGAGTTCACCACATGGCAATGGATCTAGAGATGTGGTGCATTGTCTACTATTAGCCCACCGTTTCTCAAGCCCATGGGATGAGTCTGTTTAGCTTACATTCGTTGTTCGTGATTCTGGGCCTTATGGGTGCTTCACCCTTGGATCTCAGGCCAGAAACAAAGGGATTATGACATGCCTAGTCTGAGCTCCCAGACCCAAATCCAAATCCAGTTCTATGTCCAGATTTGTCTTTAGTGATTGTATGAGAAGGCATTGAACACCAGTGCAATACTGGTTTGTCCCTGCTAAGTTGTAAATATAATACTAAAGAGTCATAGAGTAATATAGCAGGACGACAGGACCTACAGTCCACCAGGTCCATGTCAACCAGCGAGCACCTATCTGTACTAATCCCATTTCCCAGCACTTGTCCACGGCCTGCTATGCTATGCAGGTCAAGTGATTATTTGAATACTTTTAAATATGTGTGTGCTCCCCTCTACCCACTGGCAGTGAGTTCCAAGTTTCAACCACCTACTGAGTAAGAAAAAAATTAAAAAGCTTGTAAATCTCCTACCATAAATCTATGCCCTCTGGTTAAATAAACATCTGTTACATGGGAATGTTTTTCACCACCCAATCGTTCTCTCTGCCTACTCTATCTATGTACCTTATAATTTAGCATATCTCAATAAGGTCCCATCAACCTTCTCCTTTCCAAGGAAAAGTCTTTCTTCCAAATGAAATACTCCACCCCTCACAACATCCTTGTAAATCTCCTCTATACCCTCGAGAACAATTAGATCTTTCCTATGATGGTCAGAACGGCATACAATACTTCAGTTTTAACTCGACAAATATTTTATATAATCGTACCATAACCACCTGCTATTTTATTCTGTGCCTGCCTAAGGAAGGTAAGTATCTCATATTTACCTCCGCTACTGCCCTCTGGAATCCTTGAACACAAACACCAATACCTTTCTATTCCTCAACACTTTGTGGGGTCCTATCATTCAGTATAGTGGCCACAGATTGCTTTCAGTACAATAACAGGGCACATATATCTGAGAATAGTAAGATTAAATGAGAACTTACCAGTTTGAAGTTTGATCTTTATTTTATGAGGAGTTTCGATGAGGGAGTATGTGAAGAAGGCCCGTTCAGCCGCACGTGCGTCAATCTTCAAAGCAGCGGTGTGAAATCACAGATAATAATAACAGTGACTGAAGTATGATAGTAAGATGAAAGAAGACTAGAACTACCAGATGGGCTTAACAAGGGCTGGGAGCGGAGGGCACGTATTCCCTCATCGTAACTCCTCATAAAATAAAGATCAAACTTCAAACTGGTAAGTTCTCGTTTAATCTTACTATTTTACTTCGGAGTCACGTGAGTGACTACGTGAAGATTTCAAAGCTCTGTGATTTCATGCCGTGAGAAAACAATTCTACACAACCACAACTGCCTCATTGACAAAATGAGGGAAAACATTCATAATGCATACAGTCATGACAGATTTAAACATGCTGATGCTGTTAAATAACCAATAACAATAGTCACATCTCTCATCCGGATGGAACCTATAACAGAACATAAAATAAATTGAGAATATCTCTGGTCTGGCAACGGGTTATTATAACATGTTTGAAATATTGTTCGTTTGACCACACTACAACCGTTATGATGTGGTCCCTTGCTGCCGCTGTTATAGCAGCCCTGATGGAGCGAGATCCAGATCAGTATCTACTCCTGCATACCTCAACTCCGTTTTAACACCTGACAAGATCTGAGCAGATAGGTTCTTATAACGTCTTTTGTAGTTAACAATCAAAGTTAGCTCAGAGTCTCAAAGGCTCTTGGTGACTTTGACGTATTGTTGTATATGTGTGTCCCCACATAACGAGAAATCCCTGGGTATGTCTTAAGTTATTTTAAGACCTGACACCCCTACTGCTCTGCTTAAATTAATTATAGCATAAAATACTATGCATATATTTGCAGATGTAATCATCCTCTCCTGTCACAATAATGTAGCGAGTGACCTGTTGCGCTAACCAGCATCAGGAGGATAACTACCTAATTAGGTCCGATTAAAGCTAAGAATGTAGCTGTAACCCCCTGGTTCAAATAGTGTTACACAATGTCAATCTCCCATACTGCATTGTACTTGTCCTGGGAAACCTGTGTAACAGATATCCTTTACTAACTCGATATCCGAGGTGAACCCAACAACTTAGACATCGTTAGCTGCAGTTAGTCTGATGAAAAGCCCCTTGGCACAGTTAATGATCCTATAATTCCATATTGTCAAAGACCATTTAAATGAACTGCAATAACTCAGAATCTGTACCATTTTAAAATCTAACATGAGCATTAAACAAACGCTTCCCATTTCCTGAAGCAGCAAAATACCGCTTTTTGATACCATTCCAGCACTGTGAATACATACAAAAATAGGCATGACAAACCCAAGCCGTAAGCAGTCTATTGAGAATCTGTAGAACATATATTGATTTTATCATACAACGGCTGATCTTTCAAGCCGCAGGCTGGACTAGCAAATTACGTTTAAATAACCATATAATGTTGCATTATTATTATTCCCGACAAATTGGGAATCAAACTGCATAGGCCAATTCCACAGCTGGAACCTAAAGCGACTCTTGATGACTATTCCAAGACCCGACTCATAAAGCAAATTTGGAGGAAGCCATAAAAGACCATTCCTCATGCTTGTAGCGAGAATGTATCTTTTGCCACTGTTATGCCACACATTTTGCAACCTTTAATTAGCATGAAAACAAAATATATGTATTCTGTGTTGCATTAAATCAGAATTTCATAAATACTGCGTGGTCCAACACCCATTCTGTGTTGTCATTGATCTGTACTTAATGATACTCCAGTGGCAAATTAGATTATGTACCTTTTACAGGATCTTTTCCCTGATTGCACCCTCGTGCTTATCATATGCCACATCTTAGTGTATCAACATGAAGTTGAGCATGCCCTTATGCATATTCACTCAATCACTCTTTAACCCATAATGCACTTAAGGTTTATAGATAGTTGATACCAATACTGAAGAGTTAATAACTCATTGCAAATCTCCTGCACCTCAACTAGAGATGAAATTCGCATGTTCCCACCTTAAGCCATAGCATCTTTTTTGCAATATAATGACATATTTATTGATCAACTACTGGAGCAATGCTGAATACTGTTTGTCCATCATAGTGGCTTTCTCAGCTTCAGCTGGCAATAGCAATTTGTATTATCAATGATCTTCATGACCCTTATTATTTGTCATCACATCTATTACATTGTCAGTTAGTCTAATGAATAGGAACTCCTTTATAACCACAAGGCTGTTCCAGGTTTCTATTGATTGCAATCTGTTGCCCAGGGCGGAGTCACATGGCAACTATCCATTTGATAACAACCTAATTTACTGGATAGGAGAAACCAATTCCTCAATTAGCTTGAAACTGAGTGGATTGTAGTCAAATACAGCATCAAAATATAATCCAGACAATACATCACAATTGTTTTTGAACTCCGAGTAGTCCTTTGAATGATTTATTGTTATCATACTGTTTAACTTGCCTCATCATAACAATGCCTTCAAACATCTCTGATGATCATTGTACATGGAAAAACCCCTAGGAAATCAGTTTGATCACCCTTCTTTCTTAATGAACAGGCCACACCTGCCATCATTTCGAGTCTGCCCTGACAATAACTCTGGCCCGGTTCTGATAATTCTCACATGTCCCAAGACAACTCTTGCCATAATTCTGACCTTGCCTTGAAAGGCAATTCCCCATATCTCCGAGCCTGTCTCGAAGGCAACCTGCTAAAAATACTGGACCTGGCTCAACACTCTTCTGGCCAAATTCCAACCTTCTTGGAATACTAGTATTGTCCAGTTACCTGGTTAAAATGTCTCTGAGTCGATGACAATGTCTCAGTTATTTGTGTGTTGCCCAACCAATTGTAAATCTTACCGCTCACCTCCTCCATGAGGGAGACATCATTGCAGCCCTTCTCCAGGTGCTGCTGCCATACATTTAAATAGCCCTATACAAGGCGCTGCTGACACGGCTTAGAGCAATAGGTATGTAAATCTTACCAACTTGTTCGTGGTCACTTAGTTGTAGAGTAACTGGTCAGCTTAATGCTGCTACCAGCTTCAGTGAACCGCTTCCTGCCGATGAAGCCGTGGGGTGCGTTTTCCCCCTAAACTATGTGCTTCGCCCTTGGCGGCAAGAACCGGGGTTTCCCCACAGCCCATAGCTGGTTCCTTCATCGGGCCTCGCGAATCCACCGACAGAAAACCTCTGGAACAAGAGGTTCCTGCAGGGAATAAAACAGGTAAGAAAACCAGTTTACCTTGAGTTTAAAACTTACCACGTTGGAGGAGCTGCTCCCCAAGCGGCTGCCTGCACCAATGCGTCTGACGTAATGACGCACGTGCGGCTGAACGGGCCTTCTTCACATAGTCACTCACGTGACTCCGAAGTAAAATATATCTGAGATCCGTACAGGTTGACGTGGGTCTGGCAAGATAGAAAGGAGCACCAGAGATGTATTGATTGAATGTGTGAAAACATTGAGTAAAGCAGTGTGAAGCAATAATGATTGCAGTAGCAGGGAGGCAGCATGATTTTAACAGTCACTGAGTGGAGAAAATGAGGGAACAGTGAGAACTACTGCACGTGTCTTTAAATGTGGCAAATAATATCAGTATCTGGATGTGTATATTAAAAATGTAACGTGTTTTTGCAACTGAGTCCTGCAGAACAGAATTTTATAATAAATTGACCTTGCTCGGCAAAAAACATGTTAATCATTAGTCTCGGCTATACAAAGGTATAAGCTACGGTATACGCAGATCAGAGCATACAAAGATGACAGTCTTTTTCTTGGTTGAGAAGTGAATTTAAGTTTTTATAACACCCTAGTAATTTCATGGTCACTGTTTTGATATTTTTTAAATATTTTTATATTCGAGAATTTATTTTATTCACAATGTAATCGGTTTGGTTGGATTGTTAGTAAATTAACTTAAACACAAAATGACTGAATATCTTGTATGAAATGCATTTCTGTACCTCGACAAGCTGATTTGATTAGTTAGCATGCAAATCATAGCTTTTAGAACATCGGTTTAGATTTAGGTTTATTATTGTCACATGCACTGAGGTACAATGAAAAACTTTGCTTCGCATGCTATTCAAACAGATCAGCCTCCCCGGTACCTCCGATTATCGCTGTCTCACCAGAACCTCTGAACCTCACTACCTCACCTGGACCGCCGACCCTCGCTGCCTCCCTGGCCATCCGCTGACCGGGACTTTCGACGCTTCGCCCACTGATCCGGACTCCACTCCCCGTGGGCCTCCGCCAGCGACTCTACTGACTATATATAAATGCTCCCCTATTGTTGTGAGGTTAACAACTTGGAACTTTTACTTGGCAGCATCCAGCTTATACCTCCAGCATAAACACTGACGCAGGAAAGCATTTCCCATCAGTATCATGAGTGATAAAAAATGATATTGACGTTGAAACTTGTATACCAAAGTTTCATATTTACACATTAAGAAAAAATAAATGAAATATCAACAGGTCACCATCGTATGCACCAGTAGTATCGTCCTTCTTTATGCCATTGTCTGCCTTAGTGGTCTTACATGACATTTCTAGTGCGGTTGGTGGAATATTACACATTTACATTAGAACTATTTGAAGATTGCTTTGAAGTGTAGCCTTAAACAACTATTAGCCTAGATATTTCAACATTTGCCTAGGTGCTATCCCTATGTGAATTAGGGTGGTCTGACGGAAAATTAAGGTATCTCAAATGAGAGGTGAAATCACAAATGCTGTCCCATTGGGGAGGATAGCTGATATTTTTCTGCAGTGCCACGGCGGCTCTCCTAATGTGTACTTCCAATAATCCTCATAATACTTTGGAGGTCTTTGTGGATGGAAATGTGGAATTTTACGGAGATGATAATAGGTAATGATCAAAAGTCATCATGAAAGTATCCATTGATCAAATTGATTTTAATGAATGGTTGGAAACTAGAAGCAGTTGAACGTCTGAAGGGACTGAGGGGTAGGTGTAAAATGTCATGGACTTCCACAGGAAATAATCACAATGACTTTTTAAAATCGTAATTTAGCCAAGGTCTAATTAAATTAAGCATCCGTGTTAAATGGTGTACATCAATTTTGAAGTTCTGAAGTGCTGGTAAGATCAGCTGGTAGGAATATTTTCAGTTTGTGGGTCAGATTTTAAAGTTCTGACCCACTATTATGGGTCAGATCTTGATCCAAACATCTGTGGTGGACAGGTTACTAGAGAGGATTCTGCGGGATCAGATATTTGTGTACTTGATAGACAGAGGCTGGTTAGGGATAGTCAGCAGATGATCGTGTCTTACGAATCCTACTGAGTATTTTGAAGAAGTAACCAAAATCCAATGCGGGCAACCTTTGTTGATTTTATGGATTTCAGCAAGGCACTTGATATGAGGATCTGCATGGTAAACTGCTCTGAAAGGTTAGATTGCCTGGAGTCCATGTTAAGATAATATTAAAATTAAAATCATATATATTTTGGCCGCCGACACAAAAATGGATTTGGAGTACCAGAACATCCAAACCCAAAGAAACTGAAAACAAAATATCCCAGCGCTGCGACGCCGCCGACTCCCGAAAGCCGGACGGAGCCCCCATAAGAATTAAACCTACACCAACCACCACATCAAATCAAGTATTTATGCAATGTGTTGTGCACACAGCGCCCGCGCTACCTTTCTACGCTTTCACTTATTTTCAGTGTGCTGTCTCTGAGGCTTTCGGATAAAAGGTTGTGCCAGATTTAATCTGTACATACTTAAATGATAAATGTGGAAATCTGAAGAGGTTTGCACTGCCCCCTTGAACTTCAGGACATTCATGTAGAAACATGGATACATTGACAGAAATGTAGAATCCTGCCACTACATCTACTCAATAAGAGATACTAATAGTATATCTTTTTCAGCACATACTGTATTGACATTTGTGCAATAAAGAATAATTAACTGTTTTGAATATTACTTTGTCTGCATTATAGTTATTATTATAAACAGCCTGCAAATAGATACTGTCATAAGATACAAAGGTTTTATTTCTGCATTAGATATTTAATATAACCTTGCAACAAATGAATAATGATGAACTGTTATCAGTGAAAATTGAGAAGAATGTGTTTTTAATTCAGGGAAAATGTTGCAAAGATTCAAGGGATGATATTAGAATTCTTCTCACTCTCTACCTTAGAGCCTATTCCACCTGACTCATCAAATGAAAAATTCATCAATTAATCCTCTGACAATAAAGATATATACACGAAAATCAATCCTGCATTGATTTTCTGAGCCTGAACATGAAATCCTAGCTCTGACTTACATGTAATGTGAATTTTCTCTTCATTTGGACCTTATTACAGAGAATAACAGCTGAAGTATTTATATAATTGCTCTGAGCCAACCAAACAGTAGAGCTGTTTGAAAAAGGCATATATGCAGTGGTGAGGCATAGACATTCTCTCTGAGTGAGCTAATGAAGTTGTCAGATGTATGTAAGAACGCAGCTAATGTGAATCCCTGGAAAGCAACCAATAGAAAGACTGTGATTACTGAATCCTGATGGGAGACCACCCAGAATAGTTAGCAGAGAACTGAATACGAAGGCAGATCAAAGACAATATAGAGTAATGTTCAATTAGCTAGAGCCATTTCTGAAGATCCATGTATAAAGTAAAATCATAATTAAATTTAAAGTATATTGGTGAATATGTAAGGTTTTTTTTACTCTTGTTCTAATTTATGTGTAGAATTTTTGGAATAGTGTTTTATTGTGTATTAAGCAGAGTTATAGTCATAAAGCTGTACAACACAGAAACGGGCCCATCGGCCCAACTCGTTCATGCTGTCAGTGACCTCTTGATATGCTAATCCAATTTGCCTTTGTTAGGACCATATCCCAATACTCCGTTCTCTCCTAGTACCTGTCCAGATGCCTTTTTATCTATGCCCCTCATAATCTTGAAAACCTCTATAAGTGTAGACAGTTTGCCAATTCTACAGAAAATTTAGACAAAAGAAAAGAATCACGGCTGAATAACATTTCTGATCCGGTGCTCCCAAAGGCAATCAGTTTTCAAAGGATTCAAAGACTGTTGCAATATTGTTGTTGGTCTCTTCACTTTTCCTTCTATAACCCAGGATTCTTGCTTGAAGCAAGGGACCAGTGAAAAAACTTCAGAATGTTTTCACACATAGGGTGGTAGGTGTATGGAACAAGCTGCCAGAAGAGATAGGTGAGGCAGATACTATCGCAACATTTAAGAAACATTTAGACAGATACATGGATAGGACAGGTTTAGAGGGATATGGGCCTAATGCGGGCAGGTGGGACTAGTATAGTTTGGACATGTTGGCTGGTGTGGGCAAGATCTACTGCAAATGCTGGTTCAGATTGAAGAAGGGTCCTGACCCGAAACGTCTCCTATCCATGTTCTCCAGAGATGCTGCCTGACCTGCTGGAGTTACTCCAGCACTTTGTGTCTTTTTTTCCCCACATGGATAATAGGTTTGTAAAACTTCTTATGCGGTTATATTATCAGTAATGTAGAATGGCAGAAAATGTTAATGGTGTCTGGAAGATGAAACAATGAACAGGCAGAGGATTGAAATAGATGATAATGGAGATTTTAAAAGCATTGATGATTTCAGCAGCGGATGAGCTGCGATAAGTGCAAAGATATATGGCACTGGGCAATCCACATGTTGAAATGGTCGTGGGGTCAGAAGCTCTGCACAAGATTAGAACAGGAAGCTTGGGTTGGAAATTGTTTTGTTTATCCTGACATAATGACCAGGAGGAAGTGGAATTGGTGGTAGGTAAACAGTCTGTGGAAAGAGCCAAAGATGATGGTTTCAGTCTTTCCGATGTTTAATTGGAGGAATTTAATGGATAATCATTAATGGATACCAATACGCAGTTCAGAGCATGACGAAAAAGGGAAATAAAATGAGTGGTTACATAATGATGATTTCATAACTGGAAACCAGGACAAACAGACTCAGGAATAGCTGCTTCCCGAGAATTATATCTACCATAAATTCAAATCCACACATGCACTGACTACACCGCCCAACACGGACTTCCATCTGTATATATGTATATATGTATGTAGCGCCGTAGAATTTGTGCACCTATTCCCCCCCCCCATCTCCCTTCTGTTTTGTTTTTCTGTTTCTTGTTTTTTGTGTAAAATTGTATGTATGCACTGAGTACGAGCAGCTTTCAGTTTCACTGTACATGTATAGTGACAATAAATGGCATATCTATATCTATCTACCTCCTACAGGCTATTGTGTGGCACCGCCATTATGAGATAACTCTCAAAAAGCAATGAAAAAAAAATGTGAATGCACATATTCCATATCACTCCGTTCCCTGCACATCCATATGCCTATCCAAAATTCTCTTAAATACCACTATCGTATCTGCGTCAACCACCACCCCTGGCAGTGCATTCCATGCATTGCCCTCTGTGTGAAAAAACAACCCCAACACATCTCCTTAAAACTTTGCCCCTCTCACCTTAAAGCTATGTCCTCTATTATTTGATGTTTCCATCCTGAGAAAAAGGTTCTGACTGTATCTATGCGTCTCATAATTTTATATACTTTTAACATGTCTCTATATTTAACATGTCTGCTATATTTAAGAGGGGGTTAGATGTGGCCCTTGTGGCTAAAGGGATCAGGGGGTATGGAGAGAAGGCTACTGAGTTGGATGATCAGCCATGATCATATTGAATGGCGGTGCAGGCTCGAAGGGCTGAATGGCCTACTCCTGCACCTACTTTCTATGTTTCTGTGTCTCCCTGCAATCTCTGGAGAAAACAATCCAAGTCTGTCCGACTTGTCCCTGTAGTTACTACCCGCTCATACTAGCATAATTATGGTAAGCCTCTGCTACTTTTCTAGAGCCTCCACATCCTCAGTCATGGGGCGATCAGAACTGCATGTATTGACTCATGCATTAATTGTATATTTTACCTTTACATTCAACCTCCCAATGTGGAACATCTCCCATTTGCTCAAATTAAATTCCATCTCCCAGTTCTCCACCTATTTGTTTAGCAGATCTATATGCCACTGTATACTAAGAGCCTTTCTCACATTCCGGGACTCCTGCAATCTTGGTGTCATCTCCAAACTTACTCACCAGCCTTTCTAGGTTTACATCCAACTATTTGTCCTAATTATTTGATTTTAGTTTAATGTTGTTGATAATTTGTTTTATATTGGGTTTTTAAATAACTTAAAAATAACTTCTAATTATTTTCGTTAATTCCATAATTTTCAATGTACTTAACTCTCTCTGAGCATTGGAGTCATTGGACGTCATAAAAAAACACCTTGCAGACTGACACAAGGTGAAGATCTGCCTCCAGCCATACCTCCCATCAAAACCAGGCTTTTAGGACGGCCACGAGGTTGTACTATGCTTCATCAACTGATTTCTATATGTGGAGGGTCAAAGAGACTGCCCCATTAACCCCGTATTTACCCCATTAATTGTAGACAAGTGGGGGCCTCACATGCGGTAATTCTTGATGATGCGCTGGGCTTTAAAATTGAAATTGAAATTGAATCTGAATCTCAGCATGATCCTGCTCAATACCTTTTGTTAAGTGTCAAAAGTTCGAATTCAAGCCAAAATTGCTGCATATATTGAGGGAATTTCAGAGCATTTGGGCCTAGAAAGCTGAATTCACAATGACAGATAAATCGGGAAAAGGAGTGAATGATACATTGGAGTAAAACTGACAATAAACTAAACTGGAGTCAGAATTGTTGGAATACACACATTTGAGGAACATTATAAAATTGAGGAAGTTCAGTTCATGGGGAAGTAGAACATTCATGAATAGGAATTGATACCAGTGGAATGGGATTTGTGAGGCCTTGAAATTAGCTGTTTTTATCGATTTCAGTGGAAGTGACATTTTTGGAGCTGATAGAAGAGAAGTTGAGGTTTTCTTTATGTTGGAGTTATGGATTTCAATTTATACTTTGAGAAATAAATTTGCTGATTTTCTTCCATGGCTGATCTGTTTTTTTTATAATGCAGAATTTCACAATAAGTGGATGGCTGGTTCATTTTAAATGTTTTAGTATATTCAATTATGTAATAAATGAATTGAATTATTGGCATTTTACCAACATATTTGTGTCTCAAGAATTTATATTCACATGTATAATTTATGAAGCCTTTGTACATTTTGATTACATGGCGCCTGTGGGAGGATTACATTGATATATTAAGGTTCCTTAGTATGATTGGGATTCTGCCTACACAGGGGACAATGCAGATTCAAACGCTGAAGCTATTTGTTTGTTCTTGTTCCTTGAATTCGATTGAGAGAAGGAACATGGGGGTCTCGCCTAATTAATTCTTGATTGTTGTCTGTGCTTGGGTCACTGTCACTACCTTATTCTGCCAGGTGGTCTGTTTTCTCCTCAGAGATGTGGCAGATGTAAGCACCCAAAGATGTATTTGAGCCCTACTCAGGCTCCTTCCACAATTGGGAACATGCCCAGGTGTTTGAGGCTTACTTTTTATTACAATTGATTATTAGTTGGTCTAAAGAAATCGAGTAAAGAAAACTTCAGTAATCTTAATTTACAATTTATCAGTAATCACCATTCATCAGAAACAGCTTTAGTTTTGTTAACTAGAGGATTTCTCAGTTTAGTGTTGAAATGCCAATGATAATTGGCATTAGCTGAAAATTGTGCAACCTGGTTTTGGAGGAGATGCACATGTACCCTACTGACATACCTATATAATTACAATGTTGAAAGTTGAAAATCTGTTAATTGAGGAAAAACATTCTAGATGCAGGAGCACTGTCATTTCTCAAAGATGTTTTAGAAAAATTAATTACTTTTAGCAAAATCCTATGATTTTTATATTCACATAGCAAAGGTGCAATACAATGAATAAAATTGGATTCTTCTAAGATTTTTCTGAAAGCATTTATAGTCCATCTTCAGAAAGAATTTTGAAATTGTTAACACCACTGATATCGACTAAGCAGTTCTGAGAAGTAAAATACATCTTTTATACATAGATGATCAAAAATAACTGCCTGATTGCCTAAAGGGTAGAATAATTATCTTTGGTGGCAGTACAGATCATAATGTCAGAACTGAAAACCACAGGGCAGCAAAATTAAAGAAGAGAAAAATGGCAAGAGCACAGACAACTGCTTCAGGCTTTGTTTCACTGTTTGATATGATAGCCTTTGTTGAAAATCATGTTTTTTTGTGAGAGAGACCCTGTGTCTAATCTTACATTTGCCTTTATCATCAATTCAGTTTCTCTGATTTTGGAAAACTACAAGATCACATGAATTAATCAACATATTGCAGTTGTCCTTCCTGCAGATAGATGGCACCCCATGTACAGACTGGTGCTGCTGAGCTGCTGTATGTTCACGCTATCCCTTTCGGTAAATTAACCTGTCACTTCATCATTTGACAAGATCTTCATTTTTATTCATCAGGACTCAGGCTAGGATGGTGCATCTTACACCCGTTTGCTTTGTATTGCTCTCAGCTGAGTTTGTAGGTATTGTAAGTGAGATCTATTATCCATGTTACAAGTACACACAATGCAGATGCTGATCTGAGTTGATTATGAGAATTCGAAGACTCTAAAGACCACATAAGCCGACCTTGATGAAAAGATAAATGAGTGCATAAATAACACTGTGCTCTGCCATGTTTGCAAAGATCAAGGAAAGATTTTGAGGGCTTGGAGAGAACATGGAATGTACAGCCAGAAGAAATATGTCTGTGCCTACTTGGCATTCAATCAGCAGTTCAACCTTAACAGAATAACTGAAAGCATATTGTAATGAAGTCCTTGAAAATGGTGCAGTTCAGTTAGGACTCATATAATGTAATAATTTGACATTGCAAGTGGCATTGTGTGGTTAGGGGAATACCATTTCCCATTGCATGATCACCTATGATAGCCTTTGAGTAAGTAATACATAAGTTCAAATTATCACTAGCTAATTTATACAATCCTCATTAGGATAATATGGTGAAATTATGTTTGCTTTTAGAGTCATTAAAACAAATCCATAATATTTCTGTACTTAACTATTTATTAACCTGAGAGCACCATGAACAACTATCGGAAATAATGGTTTCTATTGTTTCAATGCAAAATGAGGCTAGAATGGTAGATATTTAATATTATAAACAGTATAGAATAAAACCACAAAATATGCCTTCGTGATAACATTACCTTTTGTGACCAATTAGGAAGAAAATAAATGACATGCTTTGTTTCCCTTTTGATTTAAAACAAATGGATAATAAGCAGCATTAATTTAAACATTACAGGACACCTGGTGGTTAGCTGTATTTTCTGTCTAAAGACTGTTTGCAGTTAATGTTAGCAAACCCACCAAAGTCTGCCTGTGTAAGCAGATTATCAGTAATTGTATGTGTGTGCATTTTGGGGGAGGGAAGAGGCAATATTTTCTTCAGGTCTTAATAAGATATGGATTCCTGCTGGCTGTTTTGTATTCCATCATAAAGCCTATGAGGAGGCCACGGCCAATTGAGTGGCTGTGGCCCATGAAGTTGCAGACATGCTGTGTCGTGTTTTGATCTCAGCAGTGTTGGTTATGTTCTTGATAAATTTGTAACCTCCAGGAATATCTGCAATTCAGCCTGAATTTAAATTAAAATTAGGTTCCTCTGGACTTTTTAATCACCGAGAAGGTAGTGATAAAAATAAATATGTATATGGGAGGAGAGAGTCAAACCATATTTCAGTCTAATCAAAACCATTGTGCCAATAATGGGAACCAGGTTGGTCTGTGTCAAATGATGCACAGATCAAACCCATGTGAACTTCATAGAAAGAGTCTGCACAACTTAGATTAAACCGCAGATGCTACACAGTGAGCGACCAAATGGCTCTCGTATGTGAGAAAGGATGACCTTACTTATTGCATTGAAGTATCAATTGTATATCTACAATTGAATGGCAATACCGGTTACTATTTTTTGAGCATAGTAATGTAATTTATACATCTGTGACCATGTAACTATCTGTAACTGATACATTAGCGCATCTACTTTTTGAGGGGGGAGAGGGCTGGGGTTATGGGGGAGGCACTAATAGATTGGGCTAATTGGCCCTTATTTTCTAGTTGCCAGCTGTCAACTTTGGACCATAATAATATGTCAGACTTCTACATGAAGTACCAGTTACAAATTATAAATGCAGGTAATTAAGTGAAAAAAGTAGGATGTCGTCAGTCTTATTATTTGGTGATTTTAAGTATTTTTTATCATCTACAATTCAAAATATATTAAATATATTGCAAAGAATATTTACATTTGCTCACATTAATTTAGAAACAATCATTCAGAATATTTCATAAATCTAGGAATCATCCATAGATAATGAGGTCTGTAGATTTGTTTTGCTTTGCTAATATCAAAGTTAGCCCAGGATATTATTTGAAATGGTTCTGTGTCTACTGAATAGTTAACTTAGCATCATTTCAAAATAGTAAGAACAATAAAATGTAAGCTTTTGGAATAAAATTGCATTTGGAATAAAATAGCTTAAGTGTGTATTCTCTTCTGTTCATGATGATTAGAATTTTAATTCATTAAAATCTGTAATTTTAAGCAATTTTTGTTAATAGGAAAGCACCCTCTCAAAATCTCAGTTTTGCTATATTCTCTTTAATATTGATTGTAATTTAGACATTTCATATATAAATTCCATTATTATTCAGAACAGAATCTCTATTACTATAGATCTAAAGCATTTATGTGTTGTGTTTGATTTTAAGCAGTTTGCTGTGTATAATTGCACCATGAGCTTGTGCTCGTCTTTGCCTGAAAACCAAGCTTATTGCAGCTCAGAGAATTTCACACAAAAAATCCAAGTTGTCCTTGTGAATAAAAGCAGATTCTGCACTTCAACACCTTTTCAAATTAATATTTGTGATGGGTCTATTCTCTGCCTCCGAGTTTCTGTTCTCTTTCTTTGTTCCTCTGTTTGATGTAATGGAAGCAAGGACAAAAAGGAGAGCTGGGAGAGTGTGTGAAAATGGTAGTTAAGTGGGCTTAAGGGGTGCTTCAGCACTTTCTGAAAGGATTCATGTGTGAATAGGCCTTCAGAGTGCTTAGCTGTAGTGCTGTAAATAGACAGGTCCAGGACAAAGCTGCAGATGAAATGAGCGCATGCATATCACCCTTTGTGACATCTGGCCATTCCTGTAATATAATTTAACCACTACAGCCACAGTTCCAAAATGTCCCATCAGTTAAAAATCCTTTGTATGATTAATTGCAATGAGTATAACATAAGCCTGTAGATGGACCGATAAAGACAAATTGACAATTAAAAGATTAATTTTTGCTTATTATTCATATTATAAAACTGCTTGGCATGTGGTTTGTGAGGTACAAATGCAAATATTTTTTTTCTTAGATATTGATATCAAACAATATTGATATAGAATATGTACCATAAAATGTTATAAAACTAGTATGTAATGAAAATCAGAAACACCATTGTTTTATATCCATTAGCTTCAGAAGAGGTTCCTTATTTTAACTGAGAAAAATAGTTATTAAAATTATTTTGATTGAATTTGATTCATTGGGTTAATACACTCAAAAAGCATTGCATTATCCAGTTAAAAATAAAATCTTGCTTGCAATAAAGCAGAAAACCATTGTAATCATTATGTGAGCAAGCAGTTTCAATAACATTCTAAAATGATAATCAGCTGTCTTAGTCAAACCTAGTCTAGGGTTTGTTGTTGGACAGCTTAGTTTGTTGAAAAATGTACATTCTTCCAAGCCAAATGATAATGCAGGAGCCTAGAACTATTATTACTGCACAACTGTAGAAAAAGAGGAAATGAGTAGGGAACAAGGGTGGCTACAGTTTGACATGGGACAATTAATCTTCCCATATGCGTTGTCAGGCAGAAATGAACACAAATGGATCACTCACATTAACTAGAGATGTGTAGGTTGAGATTTTAACAAGCATTTACAAGAGTCCATTTTCTCACTAATGAAGGGGTGAAAAATGAACCAACTTAAGCTAGCATTATATACTTACAAGTTGCATCCTTTTTTCTAAAGCTGTTTTTTAAGATTCTTTCCATATCTAGTGGAGTTTTTATGATCTGCCCTAACGTACCATACCATGAGAGTTGTGAAATTTCAAGTTCATATAAGAACAATGCAACATTATTTTGGACTTTGCATTGTAAGTACTGGGGGATATTTTGAGGAAATCAGTTTGTAGATTATTATTGTGTGACAACAATATTGTAATCTTTTAGGCAACACAAATAACATCAAATGTGGAAATCTGACAGTTTATCCATTCGGGATTTTAATTCATTTTTTAAAGTTTTACACCATTATTAGAGTCTACAATCTCATTGAAACTTGGTATTTCACGTCACTTTGGTGTTAAAATCATAATTATTTTGACTTCCGGTGGCGCTATGGAGGGATAGGACGCACGTGTAAGTAGCTCCGCACCATGCCGAACAAATTACGTTAATAAAAGGAACGAAACGGTTCACTATTCAACGCATTTACGGGCAAAGGGCTAGCAGGCCGGAAAAAGACGGAGAGGAAGGCTGTGTAGAAGCCCTGAGCTCACCTGAAAAACAGTCCCGTGAAGAGACAGCAATCCAAACGCCGGTCCTGCAAGCCATCGAAATTCTGTGCCGAGAACTCTCAGCAGTGTAACATGAAATTTGTGCCAAAATAGACTCTCGCATTGAAGAGGTAACTGCGAACCTGAGAGGGGAAATTCTACGTCTGGAAACCGACATCAACCGTAAGCTGGAAACTACCCGGGCTACTTCACATGCCCAGAGCAAGACTATCCGGGAGCTGGAACTAGGGGCTACAGCAAGCTCTGATGCTACGGACGAGTTGAAAGCTGGAGCGCATCTCCTGCTTGGTGTCAAAATTAACAGAAAAATGCCTAGATCTGGAGGGGCGTTCCAAACGTCAGAACTTGAGAATAATCGGAGTGAAAGAAGGTAAAGAACACGGTCAAAATGTCCGTGACTTTACAGCACAATTACTTAAAGACACACTCGCTCTGGATGAAAAGCCAGAGCTCTGAGAACCCGGTCAGATAGCAACGCACCACCGCAACACCTGATCCTGCGGGTGCATCACTGCCACGTCCTGGAGGAAATACTTCGTAAAGTGGCCAAGGATAGGAACCTAACATACCAAGGACAACAGACACGGATTTTCAGAGACTTTCTCCCTGGTCGTTAAAGAAAGAGCACACTTTTCCAAGACGATGAATTCTGAGCGTCATACCAGGAGTTCGATTTGGATTATTATACCCGGCCAAGCTCCCTGTCACGCACGAAGGTGCTGAATCCTTCTTCACCGACCCGAATGAGGCATTATGGTTTGCCCAGAACATCGCTGGAGCTGCCAGGGGATAATTACATGTCTATTGAGTCTATAAGTCACACGCTGTTATGGACTCGCTACTTTGTAATATGATAGAAACATTATCGATTGAAAGATAACTGTTACGAGACGCATGTTGGTTAAATATGCACTCAGTTGCTTACTCGTGTCTTCCTATAGAACTTTAATTAGAGTGGAATGCTGTGCTTCTAAAAGATCTTCACGTTTTGTTCTGTTTAGTTCCCTAACGCGTTTAAGGTACGGGACTATCTAATAATAATTCTAGTATTCAAAGTGAATTGTAAGGAAGGTTACTTGAATT
Organism: Leucoraja erinaceus; assembly: GCF_028641065.1. NCBI lineage: Eukaryota > Metazoa > Chordata > Chondrichthyes > Rajiformes > Rajidae > Leucoraja > Leucoraja erinaceus. The sequence continues at coordinate 102,553,829 of NC_073379.1, forward strand.
CAACCACCTTTGTGTGGTGTTTGTTAACGGTATTTTTATATTTTGTTCTTTTTATTCTCTTTTCTCTTTTCTTATCTGTGTAATAAATATCTTAGTATCTTGCACTAAGGTGCACTTTTCTTGGAGATATCACCGGGGGGCGGGGGGAAAGGGGCGAGGGGTTTCTCACAGCCTACATTTGGAAGAGGAGGTTGCCTGAAGAAGGGTTTTGGCCCGAAACGTTGCCCATTTGCTTCGCTCCATAGATGCTGCTGCACCTGCTGAGTTTCTCCAGCACTTTTGTCTAACTACATTTGGAAGAAGTAGACCATTTAATTCAGCAGACAACACATAACATTAGCTATGCAAGATGATGTAGCAAGCAAAATTGGGGGGAAAGGACTCACGTTTTGTAGTTGGAATGTCAAGGACGCGAATAAACAAATAAAAAGGTGCAAAATACTAGCCTACTTAAAACCCTTTAACACTGACATAATATTCCTTCAGGAGACTCACCTCAAGAACGATTCGCACAACAAGCTGAGGTGCAGATGGATTGGACAGTTGTATCTATCCACCTTTCCCTCTAAATCCAGCGGTACCGCAATTCTAATCCATAAAGGTATCCCGTTCAAACATAAATCCACAATAACTGATAAGGAGGGTAGGTATTATAGTATCTCTGAAATTCTCTGCCACAGAAGGTAGTTGAGGCCAGTTCACTGGCTATATTTAAGAGGGAGTTAGATGTGGCCCTTGTGGCTAAAGGGATCGGGGGGTATGGAGAGAAGGCAGGTACAGGATACTGAGTTGGATGATCAGCCATGATCATATTGAATGGCGGTGCAGGCTCGAAGGGCCGAATGGCCTACTCCTGCACCTATTTTCTATGTTTCTATCCGGAGAAATGTACTCAACCTCATTGACTTTGGTGAACATATACGGTCCAAATTTTGATAACCCTCAATATTTAAATGAAATATTTAATTTAATCCCAGATATGGCCCAGTCCAATTTGATAATCGGGGGGATGGGGGATCTAAACTGTGTATTAGACCAATACCTAGATAGATCTTCATAAGAATAGATTATTTCCTGGTCGACTACAAACATCTGCCATATACTCACAACCCAAAATATCATAATATCATTAATTCAGATCATTGCCCTCTTACATTGTCTGTGAAACTAGAAGGAATAGCAAAAAGACAGCCGTGCTGGAGATTTAATCCACAAATACTCGCAGAGGCTACGTTTTGTGATTACCTGATGGAAATCTTGTGAAGTTGTGAAGTTACAGATGGAAATCTTCTTTGAGAAAAATGACACTCCTGGCATTTCTCTATCTTTGTTTTGGGAAACCTTTAAAGCCTTCCTCAGAGGCTGCATCATTTCTTACCAAGCATCACAGAATAAGAGAAATAATGCGGAACAACTGGAGTTAGAAAAACAAATAAAACAGTTAGACTTAGAAAATCCCGTCCACAAGAAAACATAACAAGATAGCTGCACTCAAATTCAAACTAAACCAGATACTCTCAGCAAGAATCAGTAGGGCATTTCAATACACAAAACAAAAACAATTTGAATTCGGCGATGAACCCCATAAACGTTTAGCGACAACTTCGTAAATTAAAAAATGACCGTACCATACATAAAATCAGATCGGATAAAGGTGACTGCTCTCCTGCTGACCAAAGATATCAACGAAAGATTTCAATAATTTTATCAAACCCTCTACTCGTCTCAAACAACAGCCGATTCAGTGACGATGCAGACTTTTCTGGATAAGTGCAACCTTCCATCCCTCAGTGAGACTGAACGTGAGGAGTTGGCTGCAGAGATAACAGTAAAGGACATTTTACAGACCATTAAATCACTGAAAAATGGAAAAACTCCTGGCCCAGATGGGCTCAATAATGAATTTGACAAAAGATTTAACGACATAATTTCCCCACGTCTACAAAGCCTGTATACCCAAGCGTTCAAGGAGTAGACTTTACCGCAGACTCTAGTAGAATCAATTATCACATTAATTCCTAAAAAAGATAAGAATCTTGAGGAGTCGGGATCATATAGAGCAATTGCCCTTTTAAATACTGACCAGAAGATTCTAGCCAAGACTCTGGCTCGTAGACTCAGCCTAGTCCTTGGCAAACTTGTACACTCAGATCAAACTGGGATCATACCTAACGACACTTATTCTTTAATCTGAGACGCTGTTTAATATAATTTATTCACATAGAATACCGAACGAAGACCTCACAATCATCTCATTTGACGCAGAAAAAGCTTTCGACCAAGTTGAATGGTCTTATCTTTTCACAGCGTTGGAAAAATTCCAACTAGGCGAAAACTTCATCTCATGGGTGAAGCTTCTATATACTAACCCGACTGCCAGAATACTAACCAATCAAATACTTTCATCTAAATTTTACCTATTCAGGGGCAATAGACAAGGATGCACTCTCTGCCCGATGCTATTTGAATTAGCCATAGAACCACTTGCCAAGAGTATTAGGTCCCACCCAGGCATATAAATGGATACAATACTAAACACACTATGAACAAAATTTCCCTTTATGCAGACGATGTACTGTTATACATTACTAACCCCCGAAACAGCATCCCAAATTTACTGTCCCTTATAGATCAATTCGGCACCTTCTCTGGCTACAGAATTAATTGGAATAAAAGCGAAGTTATGCCAATAAACACACAAGCGTCACCCGGCTCCAACAGTTCCCCTTTAGAATTGTTACTGACAAATTCAGATATCTCGGAGTTTCGTTACCAGGAAATATTTATTTCTGTCCAAAACAAATTTCTCTCCATTAATCACAAAACTTCATACTTCAATGTTGGAATAGGCAGACTAAATGCCGTAAAGACGATCTTTCTCCCACAACATTTATATCTATTCCAGAAAATACCGATATATCTTCCCAAATCTTTCTTCAAAAAAATTGATTCCATTATTAGTAATTTCATTTGGGTCTACAAAAGCCACCGAATACATAAACGACACATGTGCAAATCCAAAGAGAATGGAGGACTAGCCTTACCCAATTTCCTCTCTTACTATTGGGCAACGAATATTAAAACCATAATTTTCTGGTTGGATGAATCGTGCCAACTGGCTAAAAATGGGGAGAGAAGATTGCTTGCCTTTCTCCATATTGCGATTGTCCTAAACCCTCCAATACCCCTGGAATAAGTCAACTGAATGATCATAGCACTAATATTTTTTTTTTCAGATACATGGTACTATGTAGAACATCTATATCTGGACAAAAACAGTTGAAGCATCAGTCAGAAATTGAGAGACATTCAAAACATCTTTCTGAGGTTTACAGGCCATATTGCAAACAATCCCTCTTATGGGACGAAAGCTTACAAACCATTATTGCTACTTTAGACTTTTTCAAACTCAATGGAACTCAAAAACAAAGGAAGATCTTCCCGATCAACACTCAATAAGGGACTTAAACCCAGTTTACTTGGAAGAAAGGGACGGAAATACGATCCCATTGGAGCCAGACCCGAAATCGATAATACTGGGAATATCAGAGGCATGTAGCAAACTAATGGTCTTTCAATTAAGCTTTCACGATTATGGTCTAATATCAGCAAAAAAAACCCTTACTTAAATTCTGGAAAAAGACTGCAGTCCCTGCAGTGAAGATGTGGATAACAGAAATGACGGACACACTTCATCTAGAGAGAATTAGGTTTGTCTTGGATGATAAACCGGAACAATTATTAAAAATATGGTCTCCTTTTATTGAATTTCTTGAGCAACACAATAGTTGAACACAAATTTGAAATTAATCATAGCGCTGGGTGAGCGGCGTATGGGTTTGTCGACGGATGTATCCCCTCTCTTTTATTCTTTCATTCTTTTTTCTCTATCTTCTCCTTCTTCTATTTTTAATTTAATGTTCTGTTTGGAAAATGTTAAAATCGAAGCTGTTCACAAAGCTGTAAAATTGTCAAGTTTTCTGTACAATTGCTTCCAATAAAATAATTATTTTAAAAAAAAATCATTATTATTTTAATATTTATTCGACCTGAAAAATAGCTTTAGTGTATGAAATAAGTTCCAGTTTGTCTATTAACTGAATTTGGCCACAGGATCCATCGACTATACATTCATTGATTTAGTATTTTTGAATTCCCTTATCTGTAAACATACTGTTCTATCTTATATGCATCTGCAACATCCATAAAGCAATGAACACCTGGGCATGCCGTCACAGGGTAACATGTTAATAAACAGAAATGTAGCTGTGCACGAGTCAATATTTTATGGATAGTAAAATTGTTTGAGCTGTTGAAAAAAACAAAAAAAAACAGTATATGTGCATGCTCTAATATAATTCATATATATTCTCTTGAAGGGATGGCTATATTTCACCAGTTACGCCCTGCTGTTGTTGACGTATAGGTACAAGTTGAGAATTCCCTCAGGCAGCCATATTTGATACTTGCATTGATGTGAATATGCCCATTGTTAAAACGTTTTAGGGACCCAGTTTGATTATCAGATAATTAACTGGGTGCTCAGGTTTCCTCTCACATCCCAAAGACGTGCATGTTTGTAGGTTAATTGGCTTCAGTAAAGTTGTAGAATTGTCCCTAGTGTGTAGGATAGTATGCGTGTATGGGGTGATCGCTGCTTGCCGTGGACTCGGTGGGCTGAAGGGCCTGTTATTATGCTGTATCTCTAAACTTACTCAAGTTATTAAAGATTTGACTCCTTACATATTCCATTGATAAGATAGACACAAGGTAACTCGGCAGGTCAGGCAGCATCTCTGGAGAAAAGGATGTGTGTTGGAACCCTTTTTCAACATTGATAAGTGTTATTCCAATCTCTGCAAACAAAAGGAAAGTGAAATATCTGTTAGTGTTTAATGTGCTCATCATTACTTGTTAGAATTAATCTTGCATTACTTGTGGGATGTGGCCAGTTTTTAATGCTTAATCCTGAATGCTTAATTTTGGAGTTTACATTGCTGGTGATTGCTGGATGGGGTACCATGAAGGGCTTAATGCTCATTTGCAATATAAATGTCTTAATTAATTAATGAATGAGATAAAACAGAACATTTTGGAAGTGGGTCAGTTAGTATTTTGGAAAAAGTAAAAAGGTTAATGTTTCAGGTTGAAAACCCTCCATTAGAATATAGTAAATGAAGAAAGCAGGTAGTTTTACCCAACTTGTGTCTCTCAAACTAATTTGTTTTAACTCTCTTCCAGTTCTGATGAAGGGTCTTTGCCTTAAGGCATTAACTCTGTTTATCTTGGATGGTGCCTATCCTGCTAAGTTTTTCCAGTATTTTGTTTAACCATATAACAATTACAGCACGGAAACAGGCCATCTCGACCCTTCTAGTCCGTGCCGAACACGTATTCTCCCCTAGTCCCATATACCTGCACTCAGACCATAACCCTCCATTCCTTTCCCGTCCATATAACTATCCAATTTATTTTTAAATGATAAAAGCGAACCTGCCTCCACCGCCTTCACTGGAAGCTCATTCCACACAGCCACCACTCTCTGAGTAAAGAAGTTACCCCTAAACTTCAGTCCCTTAATTCTCAAGTCATGTCCCCTTGTTTGAATCTTCCCTACTCTCAGTGGGAAAAGCTTATCCACGTCAACTCTCTCTATCCCTCTCATCATTTTAAAGACCTCTATCAAGTCCCCCCTTAACCTTCTGCGCTCCAAAGAATAAAGCCCTAACTTGTTCAACCTTTCTCTGTAACTTAGTTGCTGAAACCCTGGCAACATTCTAGTAAAGAAGGAACTGCAGATGCTGGAAAATCAAAGGTAGACAAAAATGCTAGAGAAACTCAGCAGGTGAGGCAGCATCTATGGAGCGAAGGAAATAGGCAACGTTTTGGGTATTTTGTGTTTGTTTTACTAACTGTGTTATAGATATCTGAATTTGTGACAGTTGGGGGATGGAAACCAATACTGGTTCATTGCCACAGCATTGGAAAAGTTGGGGATAATTTTAGTTTTAGTGATACAGCATGGCAACAGGCCCTTTGGCCCACTGAATCCACATGACCATCGATTGCCCGTTCACACTAGTTTTATATTATACCACTTTCACATCCTTTCCCTACACATTAGGGACAATTTCCAGACACCAATTAACCAACAAACCTGCACATCTTTGGGATGTGGGAGGAAACTGGAAACCCACGCAGTCGCAGGGACAATGTGCAAACTCCACACAGACAGCATCCAAGGTCAGGATTGAACCCAGATCTCTGGGGTTGTGAGGCAGCAGCTCTACCACTGCGCCATTGTGCTGTCCTATAATATTGACTTTGGGTGTGATATTGGTTCCGTTGTTCATCATGCATTACTCTTATGTTCATTTCCACACAGGAAATAGGGATAAGGCATGGACAAGTAGTGAAAATGAGTTGGAGTTGGAAGCCTTGCACGGTCTGGTTCAGCTCTAACTCATTAAGGTGGGGAAGAGGTAATAGCATTTATTCTAGACGTTGCATACAATTGTAGCTTTTGTTTTCCCGGTATAAATATTGAGGAGATTTTGCTGCATTCATGACCTGCAGTGCATTTATTTGCAGTATGAATATATTTGTATACAGTGCACAGTATCAATATCACTGCTACTATGAATACTTCATCCTGCTACACTTCATCTTGCAAAGTATTCAACACCTCAACAATGCTTGGGGGAGTGGTTTCTCAACAAATTCTGTTGTCTAATACTGTACTCTTCGCAGTATTAATATTCAGCAAAGTCGTTGAGTCCTGTGCTTTAACGTTTGTTTCCACTGCTACCCCTGTCCCTTTTATCTATACTTACGTATTGTGATGAATGAGGAACCATGTATACAACTATCTAGCTATTTTAGCAAAGTGTCAGTGTTTGACGTGGATGGAAGACATGAGTTATGTTATTCTCTATTTGAAGAATTGTATTTTTCTTTCTGATTACAAGTAGAGAGATAAGCTTTGAGTTATCATTTAAGTTTTTTAAGTTTTGATAAAGTTACAGATACATTTGAGACCTGGGGATTCGAGAGAATTCTATCTATAGGCATCTCTGAGCTAACAATTGAAATTCATGTTAATACATTGGTTATTTTCAAAGTTAACAACTCTACTGTTGTTTATTGGGTTATCTCTGGAGGGGCCCCTTCATTCTCTGCCTGACCCTGCTGATCTGTGCTCTCTTCCTTAAAGTAAGAAGGAAGAGGAAAAAGAGTAATAGCAGAACCATGTGTTGTAAACTAGAGAGAGATATGATACTACATGAAGGTGAGGTTGAATGTCATTTGTCCCTGAACAAATGAGGTAGTGAGAAATCAAAGAAAGCGATATTTGTACCTGTAAGTTAAGTGAGAAGTAGAGTTAGGGAGGCAGATTGAGTTGTCGGAGGTATTGTGCACATAAGTATATAAGTAAATCCGCCACTATATTCACCTTTCCTGATCTGATGAGGTGATTTAACTGCTTCTTGTTTTGAAATCGGGAGGGAGGGAACCACCACTCTTTCACGGATTCATGGAGCCATTTTTAACTACACTTGATATCAGATGCAATTAAACCCCTTTTTCACGGGGCAACTTGACGCAAGAGTTTACCAGAGTTGAACATCGTGGGAACCTCTTGCGATAACCGTACGGCATTCGTGGACCACCGTGGCGCTAACGGCAGGTACTCGTGTAACTTGGTGACTCGGGAGAAAATTCAAACAAGCTTGAATTTCTCCAAGAGTGACTTGTACACTTGTAGTTGAACATTGCAACATTATATGCACGTAGTGGCCAGTGCGATATCCGTACTGACTCTTGCGGTTACCGTGGGAACACCTGCGAACGGTGAACCCGGAAGCTGGACAGAGGGGACAGAAGGTGAGTAAAAATTGTCTTCTGTGGGATTGAATTTAAAAAATAAAGATTTGCATCCGCATATGGACATCAACTTATTCATGAGTTATGTTAATAAGATTCAAGAAAATAACTATAATCTTTAAAAGGGACTTTACTGAAAGGTCCCGCATTTTTATGGTCCGTGAGAAATTTTTCACATGTACTTCTTTGAGAGATACAGCTCGGAGTCCTCGCCAACCAGCGATCGATGCCTTTCCGAAGCAGGGTCCGGAACGCTACCAATCAATGTTCTCCAGAGACCCGTGTAAGGAGTGAGCTGCACATGCTGGTTTAAAACGAAGACAGACACAAAAAGCTGGAGTAACTCAGCGAGTCAAGCAGCATCTCTGGAGAAAAATAGGTGATGTTTCGGGACGAGACACATCTTCAGACTCAATTCCGATTAGGATGTCTGAAGAAGGGTTCCGATTCGAATCGCCACCTATACTTTTTCTCCAGAGATGCTGCCTGACACGCTGACTTACTCCAGCTTTTTATGTTTTTCTTCCCAGATCTGACTTACCTGCTGAGTTACACCAACATTTTGTGCCCGTGTTCACTATGAACATTGAATTATTTAATTTTAGGTAACTTACACTCTCTTCTTCAAAATACCCTGCTGAGGTCATCTGTTGTTGGCCCTGATTTGTCCTGGTCTTTTCTTGCTTCCAGTTCCCCCCAACAATCATCCCGATGAAGGGTCCCGACCAAAAATGGAATCTATTCCTTTTCTCCAGAGATGCTGCTTGGCCCGCTGAGTTACTCCAGCATTTTGTGTCTAACTTGCTGATTCAGACAGTTTTTGATTTACTCTGAAACACACGTTGGAAATTTAAACTTGGGCGCAACTAACATCGTCTTACCGTGGGAACTCTTTAACTCAGCGGGCAGGCAGCAGTTAATTGTTGCTCCCTTCAGTTTCCCAGGGGGTCGGGATGGGACTGGAGTTGGGAGGGAAAGGTGGGGGAGTCGAGGGAGAGGAGGGGGAGACAGATGGGGGTGGCTTCATTTACTGGCGGCGGGTGTCTGTCACTGAAACAGGCAGGTGAGATTTCACATCCACCTTGTGTGTGCCTCTCTCTCTCTCCCTCCCTCCCTCTCACACAGGCTGAGAGACTCTGCCTCAGTAACTGTGCTCACTCCATCTGTGTCTCCCACATACACAGTAAAACTCTGCTTTGTGTGTGTATATACCAATTCAACCAAGGGAGGATATTTATAGTGTGTGAAAAAAAAAGTGACATCATTTGTGCCACGTGATGATTTAATTACACTTGACAGTTTACAATGTCATTCACGATTTAACGGGAAAGCTCGGGAGACGGACAAGCCACTCGCACAAATAACAGAAATGCCGAGTACCGTGGGAACTCTTTGTCTACCCCCCCCCCCCCCCCCCCCCCCGTTATATCGTGCAATATCGTGCTAGACCACGACCATTCACTCTGGCTACATCTTGCGTCAAGTCGCCCCGTGAAAAAGGCCTATTATGTTCCTCTCATACTGGGAAATATGATTCCTTGCATTTACTCTTTGACAACAACATGACATCCAGGGTGATATCAGCCAATCTAGAGAGAACATTGACACTTGCAATCTCTATTTGCAAGTGGGTGCAAGGGAGTGCAGAGAAGGTTCACCAGACTGATTCCTGGGATGTCAGGACTGTCTTATGAAGAAAGACTGGATAGACTTGGTTTATACTCTCTAGAATTTAGGAGATTGAGAGGGGATCTTATAGAAACTTACAAAATTCTTAAGGGATTGGACAGGCTAGATGCAGGAAGATTGTTCCCGATGTTGGGGAAGTCCAGGACAAGGGGTCACAGCTTAAGGATAAGGGGGAAATCCTTTAGAACCGAGATGAGGAGAACTTTTTTCACACAGAGAGTGGTGAATCTCTGGAACTCTCTGCCACAGAGGGTAGTTGAGGCCAGTTCATTGGCTATATTTAAGAGGGAGTTAGATGTGGCCCTTGTGGCCAAGGGGATCAGAGGGTATGGAGAGAAGGCAGGTACGGGATACTGAGTTGGATGATCAGCCATGATCATATTGAATGGCGGTGCGGGCTCGAAGGGCCGAATGGCCTACTCCTGCACCTAATTTCTATGTTTCTATGTTTCTATTTTCCTATTTCCTTAACAGAAATAGCAAGAAGGTGGAATAGGAATGAAGATCTAACACATGGATAGACAGTGAAAGCATGCAGGAACTACATCGGCCAAATAATCTCCTTTTGAGATACTAAAAACAGGGTAAAGAAAAACTCCAGAAAACAACAAACAAAAGATTTCAAAGCTCCTTCAAATAAACTTGTTGATGTGATCACATTATCTGGCTCTGATAAAACTATACAGCTAACATCTGAAGTAATTCTGCTCAATCAAACATTTGGCAAAAAAAATGATCTTCCAGTGCTGGTGAGCATTCATTCCTGGTGAGGGCTCAACCTTTACTTCCAGTTTTCAAATGCATTGAGAAGCTAAAATTCATTTCCAGATAACTGCACTGGAAATCTCAAATACATTTCTGAAATGTTACACAATTTAAAAGTTAGCATGCATGTAATTAGGTACAGCAAGTAATTAGAAAAGTGAATGAGAATGGAGTATAAAATCAGGAAAGTCTTGTTACAATTGTACAGGGCATTGTGAGATTATGTCTGGCATACTGTGCAGAATACAGATTTGGTCTCTTTAAAGGGATAAACTGGCATTGGTTGTAGATTGGTCACAGGACAGATTCATGGGATTTAGGAGATGATTCAAATAAAGGTTGCTCAGGTTGGATCTATACTCTTTGGAGTTTAGTAGAAGATCCTATTAAATATTTTAAATTCTGAAACAAGAGAAGATAATGGTAGAAATATGCAGTCGATTAGTTAGTATATGTGAAGAACTAAACAAAATTATTGTTATGATTAGCTGATCCTTTATCACAACAGAGAAAAGTGAATAACTGGTATATTTCAAGTTGCATTAAAGCAGGGGGGATGAGGAGAACGTATTCATGCATATGACAAGGCTTGCTTAAAATAGGAGAATTCAGTCTTCATGGATTATGGGAAGCTGTTTTTCTTTTTTTCGTGGGGTTTCACTCTGGCAGTGGAGGAGGATGATGGCAGACAGGTCGATTTGGGAATGGGGAGGTCAGTTAAAATGGCCAGCAACCGAGAGCTCCAACAAACCTTGACAGACAGAGAACAAGCGTTTAGTGAAACGACTAACAAAGTGTTCGCCTAGTCTACACTTGGTCTTGTCGATGTAAAGGTGGCCAAATCGAGTGCACCAAATGCAATAGATAATGTTGGAAGAGATGCAAGTCTCACCTGGAAGGGTTATTGGGGTCCTTGGATGGAAGTGAAAGAGGAGATGTAGGAACAGATGTTACATCATCTGCGGTTGCAGGGGAGTGCCTATGGAGAGGTAGTGGTGTTGGGTTGGGAGGGATAAGTGAACTGATCAGTTGTGAAAAGGAGTGGGGACGAGAAGATGTGACTTGTTGCGAAAATGTCAGTGAATGATGTGTTAGATGTGTTATGATGTCTGAAGAAGGGTCTCGTCCCGAAACATCACCCATTCCTTCACTCCAGAGAGCTGCTTGTCCCGCTGAGTTACTCCAGCATTTTGTGTCTACCTTCGATTTAAACCAGTATCTGCAATTCTTTCCTACACAAATGATGGGCTGGATGCAGGTGCTTATTGATTGAAAGGTGAGGATGAGGGGAACTTCATCCGTGTTCTGTCTGGAGTGGGTGAGTGAGAGCAGCACTGCTGGACACTAAGAAATACTCAACAGGCCACTGTCATTTTGAAGGCAAAATGCAATGGGGAAAGTAAACAGTTAATAGTAGGACCCTCAACAACATTGATGTGCAGTGGGATCATGGGGTTCAAGTCTATAACTCCCTCAAGAGAGCAACATAAGTAGATCAAGTGGTAAAGAAGGACTATAGCATACTTACCTTCACCAGTCAAGACATTGAGTATAAGAGTCAGGAAAACGTGTTGATGCTTTATGCTCCTTTTGATATTCTGTGCAGGTCTGGGAGCTCTGTTGCAGGAAAGTTGTGGAGGCTTTGGAGAGGGTGCAGAAGAGGTTTACCAGTATGCTGCCTGGATGAAAGGATTAGCTATGAGATGTTCGACAAACATGGATTGTTTTCTCTGGAGCCTCAAAGGCTAAGGAGGGTCTTGATAGCTTAGAAATTTATGAGAACCATAGACAATCAAAACCTTTTTCCCGGGGTGTAAATTACCAGAGGGCATGGCCATGAGGCCAGAGAGAAAAGATTAAAGGAGATGCGCAGGGCGAGATTTTTACATAGAGAATCATACGTGCCCGGAACGTTCTGCCATGGGTAGTTGTAGAAGCAGATATCATAGTGCCATTTAATCATAGTGTCATTTCAAAAGAAACATGTATATGCAGGGAACAAAGATATGGAACACATGCAAAAGGGATTTTTTAAACTTGGCACATACACGATGAGCCGAAGGGTCGTTTCCTATGACGTACTGTTCCCTGTTCTATGTCAAGCAACATATCGGGAAACAGTGTCAATGTTTCTGGCCAAAGACTGTAATTCCAGTGCATCTTCTGCATTTTGTTTTTGTTTTTAATAAAACATAAAACAGTACAGCACAAGAACGGGCCCTTCGGCCACAGTGTTTGTGTTGAACATTTTGCCTTGTTGAATTTATATCTTCTGCTTGCGCATGATCCATATACCTCTATTCTATGCATATCCAAGTGCCTATCATAAAGCCTCTTAAACAGCACTATCGTATTTGCCTTCACCACCAGCCCTGGCGATGCTTTGCAGGCCCCCACCACACTCTGTGTAAAAAAACTTGCCCCACACATCTCCATTTTATAAAAAACTAGACCAAGTGGGACCCATTGTATCCCGTCCCCTCAATGCGCGGTTGGGGGGGAGGAGGGGGAAAGTGGCGTCCTGTGGCGTCACACACACACTAAGAGAGTGGAGGAGAGGGAGGGGGAGAGAGTGAGGGGGGGAGAAAGGGAGGGGAGGAGAGTAGGGGGAGTGGAGAGAGGGGGGGGAGAAAGAGAAGAGAGGGGGGGAGGGCCGAAGACCGGACCCGAGCCGAGGCGCGAACATGCTTCGACCAAAGGAGCGCGGGTTGGGCCTCCACAGTTTTCAGCTATGATCTTTGGTCTTCAATCGACGGGATGACTTTTGAATAACGGGGGAGGAGGGAGGAGTGGGGGGGTGAAGTCACTCGCAGCGTGAGCAGATGGCTGGCAGGCAGATCCATTGTGATGTCATCAGCGAAATACAGGCGTTTTCATTTCAAAGTTTTATCGGATTTGTGAACATTTTCATTAATAACAAGAAATAAAGCACAACATTTTCAGATCCCGATTTCGGACTCCAGGGAGTAAATCTCTACCGGAATATGTAAAAATTTTACCGTTAGCCCGTTGTTTTTTTCGAGAAGATGTGACAACACACAAACAAATAAATACACACACACACACACACACACACACACACACACACACACACACACACACACACACACACACACACACACACACACACACACACACACACACACACATATGATCAGAGTTTTATAATTATGAAGATGATTTGAAAAATCACTGCTGCAATGCACATTAATTTAACGAGTTGATGCAATAATTGAACATCAATCTATTCTGTTCTCTCATAGCATCTTTGCAACATTTTATTTAATGTTGGTGTCATTTAAGGTTCCATTATATCAAGGCATGCTGCTAGGTTAATTCTTTTGATGTCTAATTCTTCACATGAAGAATGAACTGTTCAAATGATCAATTTCAGGGAAATTAACTGATCAACTAACGTGGCTGGCCAGTGAATTGCTGCTTGAAAATATTGGCCATAACATTTGTGTTGTTTCTGTTGTTTGGAAATGACTTTGAGATTCCCAATTGCTGCATGGTTTCCCCTTAAACAATGTGGTGGATCTATCTAGTCATATGATTTGTAAAATGGCATTTTACTAGGTTCCTGATGACAAATGTCAGGCTAACTGCTCCATGATTCCCTAATTGTTTTCACTCCCTGCTTTCTTAAATAATGGAATTATATTTGCTTGACAGACTCCTCTTTTAGAATCCTGGGATGCAGTTTCAAGAGATTTGCCAGGTTTTAATCCACTTAATTTCTCTGGTACTTGCTCTTCAGCGATGTAAATTACATTATGTTCCTCACTGTCAGTGGATCCCAGGTTCTCTTTTATTTTTGCATCACATAGTGTGTTCTACAATTCAGATTCACTAAAGCAGATAGAGTAAACATCAGTAAAACTTTGTTTAGTTATTGTGCATTGTCTTTGTCCAACACCCCCCGCCACCTCATGGAATCAACATTTTAATTTTGCTGTTTTCTTTTTAGATCATTCTAGAAACTCTTACAATCTTTTTTGGTTTTGCTTACCAATTTATCCTCGGTCTACCTTTTTGACAATCTGTTAATGCTTCTAGGAACATCCCAGCCTACATGTTTACTTTTCTTCCTGGCAAAATTTTAAGTCTCTTTTTATTTCATACTACCCCTAACCTCCTTTGTCAGATCACACTTCTCATTTACATTTAATTTTCTATGATGTAGAGGAAATGTTGACTTCATGCTTTATTTAAGTTTAATGCATTATGCAAAATCACAAATGCTAGGTACATTCATTATTCTTGTTTTTGTTTGATATAATTTTACATAAACAAGAATAATAAAGGCAGCAGGGACTACAGTTCTTTGTATGCTCTGAATTGCTCCAATTGCTGTCAATCAACAAAAGAAAATCAGAGAGGTAGAGGTGGCAGGAGCTATCACTGGAGCATTCTATGTTGATTCCCGTTCTTCAACCATGATTAGTCTTGGAAACTCAAAGAGTTCAAAATTCACGTTTTTGAGAGATGCATGAACCTTTAATAGAAAGTGTATGGGTACTCAACATTGAAAATCTATTCTAGAAATGTTTAATCATTGATTCTTGTACTACAAGGACATTTCTGGAAGAAACTAGCCTTATTATTGTGATATATATCAGTATACCCACAATGGTGGGGAGCTGACGTCACCATTCATCATTTTATTATCCCTCACTCTATCCCTCGCCCTCACTTCGGTAAATCCATCCATACTTCTTCATGCCTACAGGCAGCAATTAAAGAGCGCACCCCCAGTGTGAGGACAGTACAGAGCTGGTCGTGGGGGTGGGGGGGGGGGGGGGGGGGGCAGAGGAACAACTACAGGACTGTTTGGAGTCTGTAGACTGGGCAATGTTCAAGGACTAGGCAACGGACTTGAACGAATACGCCACAGCCGTTACAGACGTCATTAAGAAATGTGTGGAGGACTGCATCCCCACCAAAACCTTCCGAGTGTTTCCCAATCAGAAACCTTGGATGAACTTTGAGATCTGCACTCTTCTGAAAACCAGACACCAGGCATTTATGTCTGAGGGTACAGTGGTCTACAAGAAGTCCAGATACGACCTTGGTATGGCCATCAAAAAGGCCAAAAGGGACTTCTGCTCCAAGCTGGAGGATGAGACAGATGTTCGGCAGCTGTGGCGGGGCCTGAATGCAATCACCTCCTACAAGGCGAAATCAGGAGGCAGCTCGAATGTCGGCGAAGCATCACTCCCTGACGAGCTCAATGCGTTTTACGCAGGCTTTGATAGGGAGAACACTGATGTGCCTTCCCGAGCCCCCATTCGCTGTTATAGTATTTCAGTCTCAGTCACAGAGGCTGACGCCAGGAAATCCTTCAGAGGGGTGGACCCTTGAAAAGCGCCTGGACCTGATGGTATACCTGGTCGTGTTCTAAAAACCTGTGTGGACCAACTGGCTGGAGTTTTTACGGACATTTTCAACCTCTCACTTCTGAGGTCTGAGGTTCGCAACTGCTTCAAAAGGGCATCAATTATACAAGTGCCCAAGAAGAGTAAGGTGACGTGCCTCAATGACTGCCGACCAGTGGCATTAACGCCTGTGGTGATGAAGTGCTTTGAGAGATTGATCAAGGCGCAAATCAACTACCTCGACAAAAACCTGGACCCACCGCAGTGGAGACTTTGCGCCCCACACAAGGTTTCCGAGCGGTTCCCGGAGGTTTTTGTCAGTCTCCCTACCTGCTTCCACTACCTGCAACCTCCGCCAACCACCTGCAACCTCCGGGAACCGCACGGAAACCTTGGGCGGGGCGCAAAGTCTCCAGAGATTTCCGTTCAGGTTTCCTAAGTGGGACAGGGGCATTAGGCAGCAGCAATACCGCAACGCCACCATGCCACCCTTACATTTTGTACAATTTATATCTTGTACACCCTTACATCGTGTTACTATTGTTCAACTGTAATATCACGTCCCAACTTCTATACTCAACTCTCTGACTGATGAAGGTCAGCATGCCAAAAGTCTTCATCATCACTCTATCTAACTGCAACATTACTTTCAGAGAACCCTGTACTTGTATTCCTCAATCTCTCTGCTCTACAACACTCCTTAGGATCTTACCATTCATGGTGGCGATCCTGCCCAATTCCATCTTCTCAAAAAAAACACTTCACACTTGTCTGAATTAAACTACAATAGCCATTCCTCAGCCCACTCGCCCAGCTGATCAGGGTAAAGTCAGGACGTCAAACAGCATGGAAACAGGCCCTGCGGCCCAACTCATGCATGTGGATCTAGATACCCTATCTAAGCTCCTCTCATGTGCCTGTCTTTGGCCCATAATAAGGAAGACATATAGTCTCCCAGATGTACTAGTCGACAGAGGACCGAGGGTGACGGAGGAACTGAACAAAATTCACATTAGTCAGGAAATGGTGTTGGGTAGACTGATGGGACTGTAGGCTGATAAATCCCCAGGGTCTGGTGGTCTGCTTCCCAGGGTACTCAATAAGGTGGCTCTAGAAATTGTGGAAGCATTGGTGATCATTTTAACATAGAAACATAGAACATTTTCCAATGTTCTATAGATTCTGGATCAGTTCCTGTGGTTTGGAAGGTCGCTAATGTTATCAAACTTTTCAAGAAAGGAGGGAAAGAGAAAGCAGGGAATTATAGACCAGTTAGCCTGACATCGGTGGTGGGGACGATGCTAGAGTCAATTATCAGATATGTAACAATGACGCATTTGGATAGCAGTAACAGGATCGGTCCAAGTCAGCTTGGATTTACGAAGGGGAAATCATGCTTGACAAATCTTCTGGAGTTTTTTGAGAATGTAACAAGTAAAATGGACAAGGGAGAGCCAGTGGATGTAGTGCACCTGGGCTTTCAGAAAGCCTTTGATAAGGTCCCACACAGGAGATTAGTGGGGAAAATTAGAGCACATGGTATTGCGGATAGGGTATTGACATGGATAGAAAATTGGTTGGCAGACAGGAAAAAAATAGTGGGGATTAACGGATCCCATTCAATGACTAGAGAGGGGGGGGGGGGTTCAAGGCTCTGTGCTTAGAAGGCAGCTATTTACAATATACATTAATAGTTTAGATGGAGGAATTAAAAGTGACATTAGCAAATTTGAAGATGACACAAAACTGGGTGGCAGTGTGAATCGTGAAGAAGATGCTATGAGGATGCAGAATGACTTGGACAGGTTGGGTGTCCTGGATGTTCGTCCTGCCCCCTTCGCTGGCCGACATTCGTTCCGGTAAGCGGGTAAGCGGGGGCCCGTCCTCACCGCGGCGAATGGCAGCCCCATCCGCACATATGGAGTGCGCATGGTTCCGATCGTGTTCGGCTCCTGCCATTTCTCGTGATGGTTCACCATTGTACGTCTCCCAGCCACTGAAAATAAGCGATTTCCTCCGGGCGCATTCTCTCATTTGGAAAAATGGAGTCTGTGGTTAGTCCCTCAGCTGGAACAAAAGAAGTTTAATTTGACCCCTGGCTTTCATTCTTCTGTATTAAAACCGTGGCCATTTTCATACGGAAATACAGCGCGTTCGATCGCTAGCTCCTGGCTCTGTACCTGGACTTAACTCAAAGGCTGTTTTCGCTACAGTCAAAAACCCACAAATTTCACCGCCTACACGGACCACAAGCCGCTCAATTTCAGCCCTGGCGATAGTTTCCGACCCCTGGTCCGAAACGACAGAAAGCGGCAACTGGCCTACTTTTCGGAGTATAAACATCTAATTAGCTAGTTACCGAATTGAGAACTGGGTTACCGACGCATTGTCCCGCCCCGCTATCAACGCCGTGTTCGAGGTGGCATAAGAAGGTATTGACTATTCTGCTCTGGCGGCGGCACAGCTATTCACACGATGAGGTCACAATACCGGACTGCCATTCCGGCCTCTCACCTTGAGGATTCCCTCTAGGTCCAAATTGAAGGACAATTTAATGTTTGTGTCGTCCTGTAAATCAATGGCCCCATTTAAATCACCTTGCGAGAGGGTGTTCGAGGTGAATCCACGGATTTGCTCACCCATCAATCAGTGAATTTACAAACCCACTGGTGGCAGGGAAAATGTGGCACGGTCTTCGCAGGTTGGCCATTGGGCTCGCACCTGCGCACCGTAAAATGTGAAAAAAAGGCATCTTAAGTCCGAGCACCTTTCCATACATTTGGTAAACCTCACCGGCGATTTACCATCTCCCGTACGACATTGTATCCCTCTTCCGCATTCCCGGGGGCATCACCCACCTTCTTACAATGGTGGACCCTTTCACGCGGTGGCCGGAGGCCATTCCGCTGGCCGATACTACACACGGCTACGGCCGTCGTGCAATTCCACGCACTGGATTGCTCGCACTGCCAGCGCACATATAATCCCGGGGATAACAGTTCACCTCCGAGCTGTGGTCAGCCATGACCCTTGCTGGGGGTGCAGCTGCACCACACCACGGCTTACCACCCGCAGGCTAACGGTCTGGTGAAGAGGTTCCACCGGCAGCTAAAGGCAGCACTGAAGGCACGACTCTCCGGCCTGGACTGGATGGACGAGTTGCCGTGGGTCATGCTGGGCATCGGGACTGCTCCCAAAGAGGACTTTGCCTCATCATCGGCGGAGCTGGTGTACGGGTCGCCACTCACAGTGCCCGGGGAGTTCGTGCCGTCAGCGCCGGGGCAGCAGGGAACGCCCTCATCCACCCTAAAGTGCCTTCGCGAGCGAGTTGGCAGGCTCGCACCCGTCCCGACGTCCCGCCATGGGACATTTCGCCCACACGTGCCATCAGCCCTCAGGGACTGCCCGTATGTTTTCCTGCGCCGTGATGCCCACCGGACGCCACTCCTGAGGCCGTACGAGGGCCCGTTCCGGGTGCTGGAACACGGGCAGTCGACTTTTGTCCTAGACATGGGGGGCCGGCCGGAGGCCGTGTCGATTGACCGGTTGAAGCCGGCACACCTGGATATTGACCTGCCGGTGCTGGTTGCCCAACCAGGGGCCCCGAGGGCGTCCCCCCTCACGACTCCCTTAGACCTGTCACTGAGGAAAAACATTTCCCGCCGGTCCCTCGACCTGTCCCTCCACCTTGCCTCCGCAAGCCCCACGAAGGCTGACGAGGCCGCGGGCTGGAGGTCGTGCGCCCGCCGGTTAGTTTCGTGCCTCTGGGGGGGGGGGGGTCCAAGGGCTCCCAAGGGTCGTGCCATCATACTGTCGAACCCCTCGGCACGGGAGTGGTTCAGTCCGGAGGCGGCCCTTAGCCAGAGGGTTTAAAGGCAGGGGTTTGGGTGCCATCTTCCTCTCGTTTGGTCTTCCCTACAACCGGGAGGAACATAATAAAAGGTGCCTCTCAAAACACTGGACTTTGTGCTTCCTTTTGAGACCCACGCACTAGAAGATGACGTTTCGGATCGAGAACCTTCAACAGACTGATGAAGTCTGATGAAGAGTCTCTACCTGAAACATCACCTCTTCCTTTTCTCCTGAGATGCTGCTTGGCCTGCTGTGTTACTCCAGCATTTTGTGTCCACATATGGATATGAGGTGAGAGGGGCAAGATTTACTGGGAACCGTAGAAGCAGCTTATACCATTCAAAGACTGTTGGGTACATGGAACGAACTATCAGAGAAGGTAGTTGAGGCAGGTATTATAAAAGCATTTAAAAGACACATGGACGGGTACATGGATAGGAAAGGTTTAGCGATACATAGATACATAAACAATAGGTGCAGGAGTTCCTCCCGGTTGTAGGGAAGACCAAACAAGAGAAAGATGGCACCCAAACCCCCCTTTAAACCCTCTGGCTAAGGGCCGCCTCCGGACTGAACCACTCCCGTGCCGAGGGGTTCGACAGTATGATGGCACGAACCTTGTGAATCGCCACGATCTATTCCTTTTCTCCAGAAATGCTGCTTGACCCGCTGAGTTATTCGAGCCCTTTTTGTGTCTGTCTTTGATGCACGCCAGCATCTGCAGTTCCTTCTTGCAGATTATACTATATGTCTTATTTAAGGCTCTTGATTCTCGTACTCTGGGTAATAGACTCTGTGCATTCACCTTATCTATTACGCTCATAATCTTATTCACCTTCATAAGATCATCCCAGTGCCTCTTGTGCTCCAATGAATAAAGTCATTCAACCTTCTTTGGTACTTCTTTAAAAAAAACTAATCAAATCTGTGATACGTTATCTCCCATGCACAAACCATGTTAACTATGCCTCATAAACCCCATATTTCCAAATGCAGGTATACTGTATTTCATCCCTCAGAATCCTCTTCTGTAACTTTCCTTCCACATCAGTCAGGCTTACTGGTCTATAGTTCCCAGGTTCTATTTGAAGTCTTTAAATAGAGATACATTATTAGCGACTCTCCAATCTTACGACATCTCACCTGATTCCAACAATGATTGATACATCTCAGTCCGGGCTCCTGCAATTTCGTTTCTAGCTTCCCAGAATTCTTGGATATATCTGATTGGGCCCAGGAAATGTATCTTCCTTCTGATGTCTCAGAACATCTAGCACCTCCTTGACTGTAATACGGACTGTCCTCAAGACATCTCCATTAAAGTTTGGAAGTTTCCTAGTCTTCACGCCTTTCTCTGCATTAAAAACAGAAGAGAAAGATCAGACCTATGCCTCCTTCCTTTTTCTGTTCAGAGACTCAATTGCTCTCATTATCCAGGATTTCTTACGTCTACCTACCTTGCCCTTTACTCGAACAGGAACATGAATACATTGAACTCTCACTATCACATTAAAAAAAAAATCTCACTCTCTGCATGTGCCTTTGTCCACAAATAGCCTGCTCCAATCAACTTGTGTAAGCTCCTGTCTAATACCATCAAAGTTGGCCTGCCCCAATTTAGAACTTTAATTTATGGACCAACCTTGTTCTTATTCATAGCTATCTTAAAAGTAATACAAATGCAGTCAATGGCCCGTTAATATGACAACCCTTTTAGTCTTGCAACTGTATGCAATCTACCAGGTTTTTCTAGAGAAGAGAGAATGACCAGGATGTTCATGGTCCTTGGTTTCCCAATTCTTCACTTGTGCAACACATGTAACTGCAAACCCAGAACAATATGGTTGATTTTAAATGAGATCTAAAATAGATTGAGACCAGGGAGATTGAATGAAAAAAGCCGTGGCATTACCAGCTGAAAGGACATACAAACAAAGTATTATGCGCAGCATTTGGCAATCTGGCCATTTGACCTGGTTCCACCATTTAGCAAGATCGTGGGTGGTCTATTCAAATCTTGCAATGTACATATTTCCTGTAATTCCTTTCATATACAGAATCTGTTGATCTATGTTTTATGTAAACACAATGTGAGAACTCACATCACTCCATCGGAAAGAATTTTGAAGGTTCACTGCCCTTCTTATCCATCCTGAATGGTCTAACCATTATTCTGAGAGTGTGAGTTTGACCCCTGGTTCCAGACTCCTCGTCCAGGAAAGTGTACTCTATGTATCATTTTGTTCAATCATACATGAGTATTATAAATTTCACACTGATGTGGTGATCAAGAAAGTGCAAAAGCATATTTGCTTTCTTACGATTTGGCATGTCCACAGGGTTTCTCTTCAATTTCAATAAAAGCACTACTGTGAGTGTTCTGACAGGATGCATCTTATGCTGGTATGGCAATGAATTTGCTCTTGACTGCTTGAACCGTTAGTAAGTTGTGAACACAGCCCAGTCTATCGTAAGCTCATAATTTCATTCAGTCCAACTTCATAGTGCATTGTTTTAGAAAGGCTGGAAGTATTGTCAAGGATGCCTAAGATAGATACAAAAAGCTGCAGTAAATCAGTGGGTCAGGCAGCATCTCTGGAGAAAAGGAATGGGTGACGATTCGGGTCCAGACCCTTCTTCAGATCCATGGCCTTGACCCGAAATGTCACCCATTCCTTTTCTCCAGAGATGATGCCAGACCCACTGAGTTACTCCAGCTTTTTGTGTCTATCTTCGGTTTAAACCAGCATCTGCAGCTCCTTCCTACACATTTTGTAATGGATGCCTACCACCTCGGTGACTCCCTTTTCTTTCTTCTACATTCTGGAAGAATAGTAGTGCAAAACAAACCAAAGACCGAAGTCCCAGTGAAACCAAGACAGTTTGGAGTTCGCATTTTAGTTGATGTTTGTAGTGTTCAGTAGCCTGTTGGTTGTTGGGAAGAAGCTGTAGTTGAACTTGGAGGTCACAGTTTTCAAGTATCTATACCTCCTTCCCAATGACAGGGGTGAAATGACAACATGGCCATGGTGTTGCAGGTCCTTGATAATACTGGCTGCCTGCTTGAGGGAGGCCCTCCTATAGATTCATTCAACATTGGAGAGTTTATGGATTAGCCGGGCAGTGTACACCCCTTTTTGTAATCTCCTTTGTCCTCTGTGTTTGAGTTGTTGAACCAGGGTGTGATGCACCCAGTCAATATGTTTTCTACTGTACATTTGTAGAAATTCAAGAGTGTACTCATGGACATACAGAATCTCCTCAATATTCCAAGGAAGTAGAAGCATTAACAGGCTTTCTTTACGTACAATCTTCACATACGAAGCACCCAAGGTCAAAATTGAATTTGGATCTTTTGAATTGTGAAGCAGCAGTTCTATGAACTACATCTCTAGTTGGCTGTTTGTTAACAATCAGTGACTTGTGTATGAAAATGTAAATTTAAAGATGAAAAGATGTAACACAGATTTTATTGTAATTGAATTTATTGTTTTTTAAGGTAAATAGAAAAGGCCATAAGTTACACAGTTCTGTAAACTAAACTAAGTAATGCACATTTTGTGCAAAATAAGTGCAATCTTTCACCAATTTGGAGCAATTTAAGCAAGGCAGGTTGACCATGAATTATGAGGATGCGAGAATTGTGTAGTGGGAGAACTTATAGAATTAGGCCTGGGAGAAAGGGAAGATTGGACATTGGGTCAGCAGGATTGGTGATAAATGAATGAATGGATGAATGAATGAATGAATGAATGAATACGTTTATTGGCCAAGTATGTACACATACAAGGGATTTGCCTTGTACTAAGAGTCTGCGGGATGTTGGTTTGTGAATCGGTGGAGTGAGGGGAGCTGCTAGCATTGGAATTTGAAGAAGGAGCACCATGCCAGGGAGGTCTAGCATCAGGCATTTGGTGGGTCAGGCATGCAATCAGGTGTGTTCCGATATGGAATGTAAGGAAAAGGATAGAAGGTGTGGAGGGGATTTGTGTGGGTGCCTGCATGGGGTTCATCATGTCCTTGATGGCAGCATTCAAGTCCATGATGGCAGCATTAGACATGCTGCTCGACCCTGAGAACAACAGCAGCGAGATGGGGAGGTAAAAGAACACAACATGTAAATTTCTTAAAAGCAGAGCAACTTGCAAGATGATACAAATTAACTGTGCTTGCTTATGATATGTTTGATTAAACTTTCAGCAATATGTCATAAAATGTGCTGCTTGAGAGAGATTCTAGGTTAGTATCTTTGATTATCACCTTTGATTATTTGTCTGATTTATGCTTTGTTGATGGCCTGATACAAATATTCTAATTACTGACACTTTGAGACAGTGAAATAAAGATAGAGGGTGAATTGCGGCAGAGATGCATGCCGGCAGATTATTTCATCACGCTAATTTCTTTTCAAAAGATCAGTGAAGGCAAGTAGAAATCCTCCAATATTTCCCAGGTTTTGCAGGGAAATAAACTTCTTATTGAGTCTTCTAAGAAAGTACAAGACACAGAGTGAGGGTTTAATATTAAAACCTCAACATTTTTTGGATTATTTGTGCAGGTCCCATGTACGTCTGCCAAAATACCATCTTGCTCATTTGCTATGTCTTTCACCGACCGGTGCTAGGTTGATCTGCTGCATTTTCCCAGCAGTTACTTTAAATAAAGGAATGTCCTTCCTTCATTATGGAAATAAGGAATAACTCTGATTCAATGCACCCTGTAAGGAGCGGTTCCTATCGAGTGCAACTCTCTACTGAGAGTCTTGGATCATGGAACTGCTCTTTTATGAAAACTGCTGTCTAAATTAATGAGAATTTAAAATTCAAAGTAATGTCAGTTTATATTCAGTTTCCCAGTTAAGGACTAAAATCTGCACATTTAAAAACAAAAAACACAAGTCTATGTATTGGATCCACCATAAACTATGATTAAAATATCTTGGACAAAAATTGAGTTCACTGTATTTTATGTGCTGTGAATATGGTTAGAGTCACAGAAGAATTGCATATAAAATCAATATATTTTTGCTGTTTTTCCAGCATTGTCCAATAGGAGAATCTCGACGATTTCCTGGTCATTTTGCTGATCCCAAAATTGCACTGAGTACTTACGAGTGAGAATCCTTCCTGTACTTCTGAAATTTCCACTTTAGTGATGTATAGGATAATATAATTCCCTGTACATATCTTCCGTAGAACATTGCAGCGTAATTTGATGCAACCTGGTGGTGATATTTGTCAGGCCTAATTCTCAATTGGAATGGCGCCTCACCCCAGACCAACCAAAACTTGAAACTATGTACCCAATCCCTCCTCCCCACCACCTGACAAACACCAACAAACCCTAATCCTTGCAACGAAGAGGGCTCTTGATTTCTCACCCCAACTCCCTCCTATCACAACATACATGCCAAAACCACTCTTCTTCCAATCACCATAGCACGGCATTGTTCCTCCCACTGGAGCATAGTACACTGAGATCTCATGTTAACCCTAACCTCATTGAAATAGTTTTAATGTCCTAGCCAATCAACTGCAGCAAAGGTTGATTGAACTTTGAATCTACAGTCATTCTAATGGGCCTGTCCCACTTAGGCGACTTTTTAGGCAACTGCAGGAGACTATGCAGTCACCACATGGTCGCCACATGTTTGCGGGTGGTTGTCGGAGAGTCGCCTTCATGGTCGTGATGTATTCCTGCATTCTGGGAACTACGGCCTCATTACGGTTGCCTTGAATTTTTCAACATGTTGAAAAATTAGCGGCGACTAGAATGAAGCCGCCATGGAGAGTAGCGAGAATTCTCATGCCGTAGGTGGGTCGCCAGGCGGTCCAAGTAGGTCGCCAGGAGGTCGAAGATTCTCATAGGTTCTCGTAGGTTGTAGCCGGTGCTGACCGATGAATTTAATTGGCTCATGGAAAAAAGAACGTAAACAGTCGTTTTCAGAACCATGGATACCCGACCGGTAATGTTAATGTTCGCCGTGTATCTCTGCTTCTTAAAAGTTGTCTCCACTCCTTCCCCCACCTTCTCCTCCCCTCTCTCCCCCCTTCTCCCCCCTCTTTTAAAAAACTTACCGCACACTGCTTTTGTTTCTTAATTACAACGTCAACCTTCCTATTCATCGCGATGTGGGTCTGTATCAATTTGCACCGTGTGAATTTCACAGACAGCGCTCCCCCGCTTGCCCCGTCCCCCGCCTGCATAACAGGCTGGTGAAGGAAGCGATGTGTTTGTGTGTGTGTGTGTGTGTGTGTGTGTGTGTGTGCGCGTGTGCGTGCGTGCGCGCACGTATGTGTGTTCCACTCTGACAGTCGCCGTTCCAGTTGCCGGTTTTTCAGGCGACTGCCGGCAACTTGACGGTCGCCAGAATTATCGCCTAAGTGGGACAGGCCCATAAATCTACTGAACAGCCTTGAGTCTTGGTGCAATTAACATTTTCTAAGGTGGAGCCAACATCCAGAACTGTTGTTGGTGGCACTGAACACCGTCCGAAATGTACGTGAATTGCTTGGCTACTGTAGGTGAATCTCATGCAAATCTGTGACAATCTCTAGGTGTAAACATTAGTGCTAGGGAAGTGACCATCAAGTCTGTATTGAGTCCCAGCTGAGGAATCCCATGAGAACCATTCCTCACAGTTATAACAGTTGCTTTTAACTGTCTATCAATTTCTCTTTTGAAAAACCTGATTGGTTCTGGTTTCAGTGACTTCAAGATCATAGTTACTGTGTATTAAAATAATTTTACTCACATATGCTGTGTATCATTCAGTTACAATTCTAAATCTGTGTCCTTGGTCTAAAACCACCTGATAGACTTCCTTTATTTCTCTATTGCAGCTATTGAGGACTGTTTACATGTCTATCTAATCTAATTTACTCCAAGAATTGTTCTACTTCTCGCTGTAACTGTAGTTGAGTTGAAAGTTTTTATTCCTGGAACTATTCTACATTCTCCTTATGATTTCAAATTCTTAAGTTAAATGTCCAGAAAATGACAAGAATGGGACATAATGCTCCAGTGGTGGTTGAATCAATGATTTACAGTTTCAACATAACTTATGAATACTAGAATGTTATATGCTTACCAATAATTCCTCAACACTCCATGCAACGTTCTGCCAACTTGTCACTTTATATTTTTCCTTATTAAATTTAATCTGCTATTTCTCTACAAATTCAGTCAGCCTATCTATGTCTTCCTGCTTGCATTTATCCTCTTTGTTGTTTACACACATTTGCAGGCATTTATTCTGTAAACCCAATTTTAAGACATTTTTAGAATGCAAATATAGCAGACAAGCTACCATTCAGTGAAGATCGGCAAGCATTCAGTTGATTTATCAGCCTTCATTACCCTCCCTCAGCCAACACTTCTACCATCTGTGTACTAGTGTCTCTTGGCCTCCGCCCTGCCATGGGCATTCCATGGACCTTTCCATCCCACGCCATTTTGCTGCAGTTTAAAACAAGCTATTTTTTAATCTACCTCTTGGCTTTGTCCAGCAAAGCTAATTTCCTTTTACAAGCTGCTATTGCTGTTTTAATGATGAAAGCTTCAGTTATGCTAATCCACCTTTTTTTTTGGACTTTATTAAATACTCTCTCAAAATCTATGTAGCCAACATCAGTGGATTTTTGTAGTAGTAATCATAATTCTGTTGGTGTTAGCATAGCTATAGGAAAGGAACAAACTAAAATATCAGCAAAGGTTCCGAAATGGAGGGAGAATATTTCGTAGGCTGGGAAGTGATTGGAAACAATTCCTTTATCCAAGATTCAAGAGAGTTTATTGTCATGTGTCCCAGATAGGACAATATATACACACATGAATAAATAAAACAGATAAAGTGCAAATAAACAGATAATGGGCTATTAATGTTCAGAGTTTTGTTTGAGTTGAGTTCAATAGCCTGATGGCTGTGGGGAAGAGCTGTTTCTGAACCTGGACATTGCAGTCTTCAGGCTCATGCACCTTCTACCTGAATGTAGCAAGGAGGTGAGTGTGTGGCCAGGATGGTGTGGGTCCTTGATGAAGCTGCCAGCCTTTTTGAGGCAGCGACTGCGATAGATCCCCTCGATGGTAGCGAAGTCAGAGCCGATGATAGACTGGGCAGTGTTTACTACTTTTTGTAGTCTTTTCCGCTCCTGGGCGCTCAGGTTGCCGAACCAACCCACCATGCAACCGGTCAGCATGCTCTCTACTGTGCACCTGTAGAAGTTAGAGAGAGTCCTCCTTGACATACTGACTCTCCGTAATCTTCTCAGGAAGTAGAGGCACTGATTTGCTTTCTTTATGATTGCATCAGTGTTCTCGGACCAGGAGAGATCTTCAGAGATGTGCACGCCCAGGAATTTGAAGCTCTTCACCCTTTCCACCATTGACCCATTGATATAAACGGGACTGTGGGTCCCCATCCTACCTTTGTGATAAGGTTTCAGAGAAAGTGCAGATAAAAGAAAAGTGCCAAGATTACAATGAGAAGATTGGGAATATAGCCCGAGCATTTGGGAGGCCCATTCAACAATCTGATAATAGTGGGGAAGAAATTGTTCTTGAATGTGATGGTAAGTGCTTTAAAGCTTTTGTATCTTCTGTCCAACGAGAAGGAGGAGAAGAGCGGATGACCGGAATGTGAATGATCCTTGATAATGGCGGTAACTGCCCCGAGGCAGCGTGGTTTATTTGGAGTCCTTGAGATGACAAGATATTTTAAGAAAAGGCAAAGAAGGAAAGGTTATGTCAGATGTCAAGAGCTTGATATATTAGAAAAACATTGTTGCAAAATTTAATAGAAACTGAAAAAGTTAAGGGAAGACATTAAAAAAATTGGGCAAATCATATCAAAGAATGTCCAAATATGTGATATAAATATATAGACCAAGTGGGACCCGGTGGGCCCCTTTCCCCCAACGCAATAATCCACCACTCACCCAATCCCCCAACGCAATCCGTTTCCGCCACTCACCCATTACCCCAACGTAACCCATTCCCCCAACGCAATATTGCACCATTCGCCCATAACCACCAACTGCACAGCAGCTGCTTGTTTTGCCTTATTCACACTCCCTAATTTTAAACTTTAAAAAAAAAATGTGTGTACTGTGACTTTAAGGAAAATGGATTTGCACATGCTGGAGCTAGGAGGGCTACAATCCCATTGTGGCGTCATTGGAGATCCCATTGTGATTGGACGACTATGAGATGCCATTGTGACTTTATCACTGGAAGCTGCCAGAAAAATCTCGAAGCAGTTATAGTTATTCTTCTCAAAGTTGTTGTTTTTAAAACTTTAATCATCAATAAATTGTGAAATATAGCATCAAATCTGAAGGGATTTGGGATCCAAGATGGCATGATGGTCAATGATGTAAAAACCTCTGCAATCTTGAACATAGAGCATAGAACAGTACAGCACAGGTTCGGGCCCTTCAGCCCACAATGTTTGTGCTGAACATGATACTACCTTCATAATCTGCACATCCACATGCCTATCTAAAATCCTCTTACCCAGCACTGTCATGTAGTAAACCCTTGTTGTAACAAACCATTGGGGAGGAATAGTGTCCGTTATTGCCGAATATCTGCTATAACCAAGTAAATGATTACCGCGTAATAGAATGTCATTTGACAAGTAGTAGAAACAAAGAACTGCAGATGCTGGTTAATACACAAACGGACATAAAGTACTGGACACCTGGTCAGGCAGTATCTTTGAAGAACGTGGTTAGGTGACATTTCGGGTTGAGACCCTTCTGCCGACTCTCAGTCTGGAACTGGGCCTGAAATTCAGGTGAGTTGACCTGACCTGCTGGTGGCCGAGGTGAGGAGGATTGGTGGAGTCATTGGTCGTGGCCTGCAGACAGCCAGAGTGCAGATAAGGGTCAGTGGTGGTGGCAGCAGGTGTGGCTTGGAAGTGGCTGAGGAAGATGTGGGCCAACGGTCTTGGCAGTAGGTCTGGACTGGAAGCAGCTGGCAAGGCAGAGCGGGCCACTGTCGGTACTGTGGGGATCATAATCTATTATAAAGAGGTTTGTAATAACGAGGGTTTACTGTGTCTGCCTCCACCGCCACTCCTGGTGATGCATTCCAGCCCCCACTACTCACTGTGTAAAAAACATGCCCTGCACATCTCCATTATCCTTTCACATTCACCTTATAGCATCCCAAAGATATGTGGGTTTGTAGGTAAATTGATCTCTATAAATTTCCCATTGTAGTAATTGATGAGAAAGTGGAACAACATAGAAGTAGTGTGAACGGGTGATCATGGTGGGCTAAAGGGCCTGTTTCCATGCTGTATCTCTAACCTAATCTCACCTGACTTAAGGTGTGAAGGAACTGGGAGACCTAAAGGATCCTGAAATATTCTTAAAAGCAGCAGGAACAGGTAGATAAGGTGATTGTGGGATACTTTTTTTCATTAGCCAAGGCATAGAATGTGTGTACTGAATTATTTAAGCTACTGAACGAATACTGTGTAGAATTCTGGCGGTCATGTTACTGGAAAAGGGTGATAACACTAAATACGATATAGGGAAAATTTACACAGATACGATACAATACGATAAAACTTTATTTATCCCAGGAGGGAAATTGATCTGCCAACAGTCATAAAACACAAGACACATGAAACATGAAATTAAAGTGACGAAAGGAAAGGATTGAGGATGCGCAAAGATTTGGGGGGGAGGTGGTTGGTCTACCCCACAACAGAAGGGGGAGGAATTGTACAGTTTGATAGCCACACGGAAAAAAGATCTCCTGCGGCGTTCTATACTGCATCTTGGTGTTACCAGTCTGTTGCTGAAGGTCATGGAGTGGTTGAGCTGTGTTGTCCAAGATGCTCCGCAGTTTGAGGAGCCTCCCTCTCTCCAAGACCACCTGCCATGAATCCAACTCCACCCCCCAGTACGGAGCCAGACTTCCTGATGAGTTTGTTAATCCTGTTGGCGTCGCCGGCCTTTGCCCTGCTGCCCCAGCACACGGCAGCGAAGAAGATGGCACTGGCTACCACCGATGAGCAAGAATCAGATAAATTTTAGCAAGGATGGGTTTGATTCGATTGGGGTTACAAATGAAGCAGAGAAGAGATTCAATTCATTTGTGTACATTTTTGAAGGGCCATGAATAAGTATTTCTTATAAATTCAATAGCTTTTGATGCATTCTACGAGGAATTAAGATAAGGACAGAGAGCAAACAAATACAGCTGAGGTAGAAGATCAACCATGATTTTGTTGAATGTTGAGGGGCCTGCATCTATTTCTTGTATTTGATGTATTCCTTCATGACTTTGTAGCACAGATTGAATAATTTTGCGATCATTTGCCAAATTAGTGGAGATTGATAAGGCCTGAGCTGAGAAGAAATATACAAAATTCTTCAGGGACCAAGATGGTTAAGGGTTTCATCATTTTGAAATGAGAAGTTTCTTCACAGAGTTGATCTTTGGAATTTGGTGGCCAAGGATGCTGTAGAGATGCATTAGCTGGGTGTTCTTAAGATAACGATCAAAAGCGCTTTAGATATTAAGGGAACTGAGTGATGTGTACTTTCTGCAGGAATATAGTGGTAAAGTAAAATATTAGTCATGTACTCATTAAATAGCAGCACAGGTTGACGAGAGGATAAATTATCTTGATTCTATTTCTTATATTCTTGGAGCCACAATTGGAAACTTTTATTGACATTTTATCGTAGGTCTTTAGGACTTCTGACATCTTGTGATGCAGGCTGGCTCTCTTTGCTTCACTCCCAACCTAGAGCTCCTGCGCATTGTCTAAGAAAGAGAGAAAGACGGAATTCTGTCCAATTAACAGGAGATTGATTGATTGATTGATTCTGCAGAATTCCGTCATTTCCGATCAATGATACAATTTATTGGAATTCTATCCAATTGCAGGAGTTGGAAGCAACATTATACTTGAAATAATGTTGGAATATCTACATAAAAACTAAAGCTATTGGCGATGCATTTTATTGACAATGATGGTCTGTTAGCACGGCAAATAGTGTTTTTTGTGCTTGCAATGGCTGGTAGTCATCTGTTTTCATTGAATATGGGTTCAGGAGCTGGGGGATTATGGAGAAAGTGATATATGAAATAGGTGGGGCTAAACAATTAGGAGTGGAGTGGCACAAGGAGAGGGGAACATAATGATCAGAAGGAAAAGCGTCAGGTGGTAGAAAAAACAGAACTCGCAAATATGTAGCTAATCTTGACATCAATCATATCAACTATTTTATTGGTGTTTGAATAAAACTCCAGATTGTGAATCAGTACTCTATTAAATAATGCCATAAAATATTTTGTATTTGGGCTGAATAGCCTACTCCTGCACCTATTGTCTATTGTCTATTATTTACTGCATTCAGTGCTCCCAATATGACCTCCTTTCTCAGAGTGAGGCCACACACAAACTGGAGGAACAGCACTTCATATTCCACTTGGGTAGCTTACAATCCAATGGTATGAACATTGAATATTACAATTTTAGGTAACTAACCTACAAAGAGCCCCCCATTTATCCCCCTCTCTCCCCTGTGCCCCACTCGTTTTTCCCTTTTCCCACCATTGTCCATCTGCTGGCATCACATTTCACACCTCTTTTCGCCTTATCTCACTGCCTTTTGTCCTTTCATCACTGGTCTTTGTCCAACCACCTGCCAATCAATCCCCCTTCACCTATATTCACCTCTCACATGTCTGTGTTTGCCCCATCATCCCCTCTCTTCCAGCTTTCTCCCCCCCCCTACTACAATCAGTGGATAAATGGTCGACCCGAATCGTCGCTTATTCGTGTTCTCCAGAGATGCTACCTTATTTGCTGCATTTCTCTGGCACTTTGTGTCTTTTTTTAAACCAGCATCTACAGTTCCTTTAGTCAACATTTAAAATCCGTTTGGGCAGGAACACATATACGAGAGGTTTAGACACAGGCAAATTAGCTAGCTGAGGTGAGACATCTTGGTGAGCATGCACGAGCTGGGCCAAAGGGTCTGTTTTCGTACTGTTTGTTTGACTATCTTTTATGCATAATAAGTATCCAGATGTCACCCTACTATATTGAGTGATCTTGAGTCTGAAAAAGCATTACTAACCATAAACATTTTAGAGTTTACATTATTTTTGCTTTTTTGTCACAGTTTTAAAATGGTTTTCAAAAAACCTCCTCCTTCATTACAGCTGTGTGTTGGAGGCTACTAAATGTTTTTTTAATGTTTAGGATGATACTCATTTAAAAAAAATTATTTGCATATAATTAATCAATATTTGCTATGAAACTAGCAATGGAATCACAGGATTTCCTTCTGATGCAAGATTCATTGTGCAGAGTGCCAATCCAAAAATATTAATTATTATTTATCGAGCAGTAAGATATTCATCTTCTATGACCTGTTTAAAAATTTTACTCAATTACATTTTTTCAAAGTGAAAAAGTCCAACGACATGTTTCCATAGTGTAATTTATGTGAAGCAGACATTGTAAAACAAGAGGATTGCCATTTTGAGGAAAGTGGAAAACTGAAGAACGTATACCTTCTTTAAGTAAGATATGTAAATATAAGAGACAAAGCTGCAGAGGAGTACCAATGGAAAGCATTCAAACTTTGAACAAGAAAGTTGATAGCCTCAACCAAAAGGAAGATAGGATAAAGAAAATTCTGCGATGCATATTCTCAAATTACTATTGTACATTAATTTAGATACATTTGTTATAATATATTTAAAGTTTAGGACATTAGCAGGTGACAGTATAAGTAAGTACAAAGTCATTAAATAAAGACCAGTTATCTGACCCAAGATGTCAGGGCTGTAGACAAGGGTTTTGTTTGTCATTACATGCTACATGTTTTACAGAAACCTCAGGGGGACAAGAGGAGACAAAAAAATCACCTTTTCTGTGCCAAAACATTTTAATTATATCTTCTTTCAAGTACAGCGGTTCAGTTACCAAGGAGCTGACATTGATTCATGTGTTGATAAAGCTGCAAACACTGGAAATAAGATTAACAAAGATTTTGAGGAAAGGGTGACAGCTAATTTTGCACAGTAGTCTGCATCTAATTTGGTGTGGTGTAATGATAGAATTTAGAGTGATCATGTTTGAGTTATGTTGTGTCTGCACAGATACCGGTTTTATTACAGAACTGAAAGCTAG
Organism: Leucoraja erinaceus; assembly: GCF_028641065.1. Taxonomy (NCBI): domain Eukaryota; kingdom Metazoa; phylum Chordata; class Chondrichthyes; order Rajiformes; family Rajidae; genus Leucoraja; species Leucoraja erinaceus. Next base: position 102,587,564 of record NC_073379.1, read on the forward strand.
AAAGTTTTAAACATTAACATTACAGAAAATGCTGTTACATTTTATGCATTTCTTTTTCTTATTATATTCAAATAGGCTTTGATGTTTAAGTCTGGATTTTTGGTCTCAAATACCAATATCATTGCAAATCATATAGTCCTAGAAATATAATCATTCCTCATCTTGTTTTGTTTATCTAGTGATTTTGGATAACTGTTTATGTTATAATCTATTTAGTGCAAAGTCTTTCCACAATAATTAGGAGAAAATAAATAATTTGAATTGGATATAATTGTACAGAACAAAATGTTATTGGTATAAGAATCTAAACTATTTTCAAAGTTAGCTGTGGATTTAACTGTGGCTCAGAATCCTAAACCAGTACTGACATTTATGTTGCTAGGGACAGACATCCAACATTTCATTCAGATTTGTTTGGGTTTCTTTTGTTTCCTCCATAAGCATCATTTGCAGCAAGGGGGTCTTGAATTTTCTCTGGACTTCGTTCCCCATCTTCATTTGCACGCAGCTGACAGTTTCTTTCGCTTTTCTTTGTTAAATTTTCTTTTTATCCACCCTCGTCTCCATCTGCTTTCTCTTTTGTTTGCTTGAGCCTTCTCTCATCCCAACTTGATAATGAGGAATGCAGTGTGACCCTGACCTCTATCAGCCCAGGCCTGACCCAATGACCCCACTACATAGCCTTTGACCCTCAGTTTGACAGCTTGATTAATTACCCTATGTTATGATTTATGAGTAACCGGTATGTTAAAATAATGGACAACAGGTGGTCTACCAGAAACTTTTGCATGCATGTTTTCCTTTTTCTGCCCAACTTGATGAGATAGTCAAAATGAGAAACCTGCAAAGATATTAGAGCAATGTGAATTTGACTGCAAGAGATATTTACACGCACTTTGACACAGCATTGGTATTTGGATGCCCAGCACCAGGGTATAGCCGAGAAGATTTCACAAAGTGTTGGCAGGGTGCATTTGCCAAAATGCATACTAGGCATAAACACAAAAGGGAGACAACTAACATTGCAGACTTTTCAAGTCTCTAATCACGTCTTGAGAAAATTGCTCAAATAAAGGAGAGGGAATTTTTCAAGCTGAGCTGCATCTCGAACAGCTATGTATACTTTGATGCTTCACCAGTGACTTCTGATTGGTTCCCATGGTCTAATTCAACCACTACACATGTGACGTCACAACATTTTTTACATAGAACTTATGCATTTTAGTAATCCGAATACTCAGGAGTTTGCTGTACAACTCTCAGCATCTCTAAAATTTGAATGCTCCCTTCTCCAGGGGTACATCCTGATTGCATGGGAAGCAATCTAAGTAGAATGCTGAACTTGAAAAATTGGATTGATAAGTCTACAGAATATGGTATGTTGCTGATACCTATTCACAGGTCAAAAAAAAGGTAGAGAGTTCAAGGGATTCCACTTTGGCCTTTGACCTTTTGGTCACATGGGGCATAGCACACTGGTAGATTAATACCAAGGCTAAATGGTTTTTGCTTATTATTCATTCACATGGTCATGAGAGATTTTAAAGGTTGTGTGATTGCAGCATATAGTTTAGACCATTTGTGATCTTATGTTTACTGACTACTCAAGAGTAACTTAAGTACTTAGAGGTACCACACAATCCTGGTGTTCAAATCAATTAAATCCTTTCTTACAATTAGAAACATTACAATGTAAAATATGATACCTCCTTCGTGTATTACTGAATAAAACCCAAAGCATGGTTATTACAGAACACTGTTTCTTGCCCAGACTTGCTTGTTTTTTTCTTGTCCAAGCAAGAGCTTACTGTATGTTTTCTGACACGTGAAGACTCTGCTGATTCTCTTAATTTTGTATGCTCATGTTTAGAGCTTAATTTTAGATTAATATCTATCCTTTAGGGCACTCTTTAGAAAATTTTGCTGAACCCCCCGAAAATCACAATGTGTGGTATTGATCAAAAACAGCAAATGCAAAGTCATGAAGATTGAGTCTCTGTCATAAACAATCAAGAGTTACGACCCTCAGATATCCTAGATGTCAATTTCTCACAAAGCAGTGCTCACCATGTTATCAGTTAGGTTGAGCCAATTCAGAGTCCTTTATGGGGGAAAAGTACAATAGTCAGGAATTTGCAAATTTACAGAAATGACTGGAGTTACACAATCACCTTTCCGGCTAACACCTATTATGCTTCATTTGTGGGTAGAAACATAGAAAAATAGGTAAAGGAGTAGGGCATTCGGCCCTTCGAGCCAGCACTGCCATTCATGGCTGATCACCTAACATCAGTACCTCATTCCTGCTTTTTCTCCATGTCCCTTGATTCCTTTAGCCCTGAGAGCACAACCTAACTCTTTCTTGAAAACATCCAGTGAATTGGCCTCCACTGTCTTCTGTGGCAGAGGATTCTACAACTCTCTGGGTGAAGATGTTATTCCTCATCTCAGTCCTCAATGGCCCACCCCTTATTCTTACACTGTGACCCCTTGTTCTGGACTCTCCCAACATCGTGAAACATGTTTCCTGAATCTAGCCATGTCCAATCCCTTAAGAATTTTATATTGTTCTATAAGATATCCTCTCATCCTTCTAAATTCCAGTGAATACAAGCCCAGTCAACCCATTCTTTCATCATATCATCCAGCCATCCCTGGGAATTAACCTGGTGAACCTACACTGCACTCCCTTAATAGCAATAATGTCCTTCCTCAAATTAGATGACCAAAATTGCACACAATACTCCAGGTGTGGTTTCACCAGGGCCCTGTACAACTGCAGTAGGACCTCCTTGCTTCTAAACTCAAATCCTCTCACATTGAATGCCAACGTGCCATTACCTTTCCTCACCGCCTGCTGTACCTGCATGCTTACTTTCAGTGACTGATATACAAGCACACCCAGGTCTCATTGCACCTCCCCTTTTCCAAATCTGACACGATTCAGATAATAATCTGCCTTCCTGTTCTTGCCACCAAAGTGGATAACCTCACATCTATCCACATTATACTGCATCTACCCACTCACCCAACCTATCCAAGTCACCCTGCAGCCTCATATTATCCTCATCGCAGCCCACACAGCTTTGTGTCATCCGCAAACTTGGAGATGTCACATTTAATTCCATCGTCTAAATTGTTAATATATATTGTAAATAATTGGGGTCCCTGCACCAAGCCATAACGTAGTAACGTTGTCACAAGTTTACTTTGCAAGAATGAATTGAATGGTATTGGAATTCAATCACCAGGAGATTTGGAGAGCGGCGCTGTAATAGCAGTGGCCCCTGCAGTCCGTCTGTCCTTTTTTTTCTTCTTTTTTTCCTTTTTGTCCCGTTCAATGTGTAGTTTGCTGTGGTTTTTATATTGTTTTTAACTGTTTATATGTGGGGAGCGGGGGGAACTTTTAAATCTCTTCCCTGCACGGGATACCTGACCTGGGGTATCCAGTCGCGGAGCCTACGGACTTACCATTGTGTTGCTGGCCGGCCTTGGAGCGTGGGGAGCTGTGGTGGCGCACGGCTGCGGCCGGACTTCGGAGCTTCGGAACTTCCAGCTGCAGGCCTGTGGACGGTGACATCGGGGGTTTGCGGGTCCCTGGAGGGGAGCTCCCGCGGCGGCAGCCTCTCCCTCCTAAGTTGCTGGGCTGAGGGCGAACCGGAGCGGGGCCTGACATCGCCCGGCGCAGCTTTAACAGCCGCGGGACTTGACATCGCCCGCCGGGGCTCCAATGTTAAGACCCGGAGCAGGGCCTTACATCGCCGGCGCGGCCTTGACTTCACCCGCCGGGGGCTTTAACATCGGGAGATGATGGAAGGCGGGGAGAGACAAGACTTTGTCTTCCATCACAGTGAGGTGGAGATTCACTGTTGTGGATGTCTGTGTGAATTGAGTTTGGTTGGGTGTCTTGTAAAATTGTTTCTTTTTGTTGAATGTAGTGATGTTACAATACTTACCTTCAGCGGCACTGCAGTTCTGCCACTGGCCATGTGCGCGACTTTGGTGCCTTTGAGGGGGAGGGGTGTGGGGGGCGGGATTAAAATGACATTTTGTACTGCCTGTCAGAGGCGGACTTCCTCGGGCTGCTAGCTGCTGATGAAATATTGATTGGACTTCCGTTCGTGCTATATTTTAAAAAAAATTTGCTGTACAATTTAATATTTTGATGGATCGCAAGAACGGGACAAAACAAAGGGTAAGTCGTGTATTTTACATATAATCTTGCTTATTGGGCTGGCTTTAATCTAATTTTACGTTGCAAAAATGTTATTTGGGCCCCATATGAACCGGCACTGTTTTCCTGCCGATATGGAGTTCAAATTCACCACAAATGCAACGTTCCAATCGATCACGTTCCAGAAGCAAGATGATTAAAATGGCCTTTTTTTTTGGACAATCATAAGTCGTCCAAATTGTCTATATTTTGTGTTATTCTCTCTCCATGATCATTATTTTTAAACTAAATATTCACAACAGTTTGAGTCACATGTATTGTGCTAAAGAACAATAATTTTGATTATATTTTGATGGGATGTTTCTAAATTAAACATTAAATTCCTTCAATCTGGCATATAAATTCATGACAGTGAGATTTAAAAATCATGCTATATTGTGAATTCCTGTATGAATGGGATTAGTTTGTTATTTGGATTCTTAAATTATTTTTAAAAATGTATCATTTTCTTAATAAATGGAATCTACAGGACATTCTTAATGGGGAAAGTAGCAGAAAGGCATGTCATGTGTGGTTTGAAGAGCAAAAACTTGTAGTTTACAGTGCCAAAATTGAAAAGTTGAGGAAAAACAAGGTGTACAGAGTTGCTTATTGGTTACAATCTGAGGAGTATGATGCTACTGATTATGTAATTCCAATGTACCAGCTAGCAACTGATCTTCTCCATAAAGACTTGGTCTATTGCTAGAAATTGTAATGTATTTACCTATATACAGACTTACTGCATATTATACAATAATATCAAAGTTCTGATCTTGAGAATATCACATTTTTTGAATTTTCAAGGCAGTCTGGGTGTTTATTACTATTTCCGTCACAACGGTCAATTTTGTAATTAGCTACAATTAGGTAATTAACTAATTATATGCTTTAATTTCAGGTCATCCAAGTAAGATGTTTTATATTTGTTGCAGAATGCTTCAATCTATAATAACTGAAATTTTAATTCAGTTCTCTTAATTTTTAAGAAAGTTATGGGCTTTTGACTGTCCTCGATCACAGCTTTTGTGTTAAGTCAATGGAAAAGCAATAGGGAACAAGATGCTAATTTCCGAGTATGAAAATGGCCATAACATTTTTTAATACTGAAGATATCAAAGTGAATTGGGTGTCAAATTAAACTTCTTTTTATGCTTTATCTGATGGGATAAATTGCAGACTTGATTTTTTAAATCTCAAAATTTTGTAACATTGCTATTATGACTGCAGAAACCAAAGTTCCTAATGGAAAAATAAAGTTCATTGAATTGAATTGAATTAAAATTTACTGTTAAAAATTCTTGCATATCTGCTGTGGCATCTGAACGTTTAAAGAAAGAAGCAAATTTATATATTTTTTCAAGTATTCCAAAGTAAAATTCCATTATTAGAGATGGAGAGCTGTACAGCTTGGAAATAGTTCCCTCGGCCTACTTTGTCCATGTTGACCTAGTTGGCATTCTGGGACAGTTCCATTCATCTGCATTTAGCCCATATCCTTTTAACCACTTCCTATCCATATATCTGTCCAAATGTCTTTTGAAAATTACAACTTTATTTTCTTCCATAGCTACCTATGGCCGCTCATTCCAGATACAGATTGCTCTCTGCATGAAAAGGTTGCCTCGAAATCGCTCTGAAATTTCTCTCCTCTTACTTTAAACCTATGTCAGTGATATGGATTAGTAATTTAGCACTCAAATCATGACAAATATTCAAATGTGCATGTATAATGCCCTACAATAATGTAATTTCCTTGATATGGTGTGGTGAATCTGTGGAATTCTCTGCCACAGAAGGTAGTTGAGGCCAGTTCATTGGCTATATTTAAGAGGGAGTTAGATGTGGCCCATGTGGCTAAAGGGATCAGGGGGTATGGAGAGAAGGCAGGGATGGGATACTGAGTTGGATGATCAGCCATGATCATATCGAATGGCGGTGCAGGCTCGAAGGGCTGAATGGGCTACTCCTGCACCTATTTTCTATGTATCTATATGTATCTATATTTAGATGTTTATTGTATACAGTCCTTCCACACAATTTCAACCATCTAAAAACATTGTCATCATTATGTAAGTAAATAGATTAGAAGAAAGTTTACATAACTGACACCATTCAATAGCACAGGACATGGTATGAATTTGCCCATAAAAAACATCTGATATTTCCACATTGATGAAGATTTGAATAACACGTCCAGTTTGAAATCATTTGAAAAACACCTAGCTACAATCTGCCCAATAACATACTGGTTAATGATCAGAAGATATGTAGTGTAGTTTGTTATCCACTTTCAAGTTAGTATGTTGGGAAGTAAATGGTTCATGAAAGGTTTGTCTGCATCGTTACCTTTCCCCCTCCCCCCTCCACCCCACTTCTCAAATAGCGGACACCTCAAGGCCAATGCATCCTGAATTTCTAAGTAGGAGACCAGAGAACAAAATAAAATTGGTTCACCGCATAGCATTTAATGTGACTTTGCAGGCAAGAAACTAATCCTAGGCCCGTATGCTTTAATGCCAAAATAATCAGATTTGGAATATTTGAAACACATCGAGGAATTACCTCGTTTGTTAACATTTTGTTTTGTTAACCTCTTGTTTGAGAGCTGTAGCCAAAATTATTATTTTGATGTTACATAGAATCAGCGCAGCGTGGGGGCATTTATCCCATTGTGCCTGTGTCAGCTCTCTGCAAGAACAGTTTAATCATTCCCAATCCCCAGCTCTTTCCACATAGCACTACTTTTTTTCTTCTCTCTCAGGTCTTCTCAATTCTCCTTTGAAGAGGATGATTGAAACTGTTTCCACCCCTCTTTCAGTCAGTCAATTCCAGATCTTGACTACATCTGCATCAAGATAACTGTACTCATGTTACTTCTGATTATTTTTTTTCATTCACTTTAATCTTTAGTTTTCATTTTAACTGATATATCAGGAGCAGGCGTCGGCAACGCGGTCCCTCGAGCTTGCTTTATAATTTTTTAGGACGTAACACGTGAGCAAGTAACAATTTTTGTGGGCTGTGAAATGGTTAATAACGCCAATATGGGAGCCAGATATTCTTCCACAGGGTGCTACAGGTGATGGTTGATGGTCTGGTCAATTGGGTAGTCTGTGAGATGATTTGCTCCTTCAGCTGATTACTTGAGGCTTCTGTACAATCCTAGACATCCAAGGATCTCAATACCTTCGCCACTAGGGCGGCACGGTGCAGCTGTAGAGTTGCAGCCTTATAGCGCCAGAGATCCTGACTGTGGGTGCTGTCTGTACGGAGTTTGTACGTTCTCCCAGTGACCGAGTGGGCTTTCTCTGGGTGCTCCAGTCTCGTCCCACACTCCAAAGTAAATGTCCCTAGTGTGTAGGATAGTGCTTGTGAGTGGGGTGATCGCAGGTCGGCGTGGAATTGGTGGGCCACAGGGTCTGTTTCCATGCTGTAACTACAAAGTCTAAAGTCTAAGGAATGGTCATATACCAGAGATTCCCAGGAATAAATGGGAATATTGTATTTCATCAAAAACACTGAGCGCATCTTGAATTTGTTCCTCTATCCAACTGATAATCATGATAGAGTTTGAAATAAATTGTCTGCTTTGTAAATCTGCTGCCAGGCATCTGAATTTACACTTTCAAACTCCAACAGATACAACTATACCTTGTCTAATCTTTCCTCTAGTCGTACCATTCCAAGTATTCATCTGATAAACCTTCTCCAAATTGCTTTCAACAATTTTTCCTTAAGTAATGAGATAATTCCAGTCTCACCAATGAAAGTAAGTTCCCTACTTTAGTATTTGACCCTTCTGCCAATGGGAAATGTTTCTCTATCCAATTAATCGGTCCCCACATGATTTTGAACACCTCAATTAAATCCTTTATTTGCCTTTCATTGCCACAAGCCAACCTTTCCAGTCAATCTATATAACACACATTTCTGGAAACTTTTATATTTTTATTGCAACTTTTCTAGGTTCTTCTTGTCCTTTCTGTAGCGGGATAACTAGAATTGAGACAGTACTTTCAAGATGGTAAAAGTTAAGTTTTAAAATCTCTTTAATTTTATACTTAGTGCTGTTTACAAAGCTGAGAACCCTACATGCTTGGGGGCGGGGGTGGGCAGGGACAAGAAAGGACAAAGGAGGAGGAGCCCGAAGACTGAGGAAGGGGAGGAGATAGCAAGGACTAACAAAATTGGGAGAATTCGATGTTCATGCCCCCAGGATGCAGACTCCCCAAACGGAATATGAGGTGCTGTTCCTCCAATTTCCGGTGCTGCTCGCTGTGGTCTATACCGATCTATATCGGTGAGACCAAGCGGAGGTTGAGCGATCGTTTCGCCGAACACCTCCGCTCGGTCCGCAATAACCAAGCTGACCTCCCGGTGGCTCAGCACTTCAACTCCCCCTCCCACTCCGTCTCCGACCTCTCTGTCCTGGGTCCCCTCCATGGCCACAGCGAGCAGCACCGGAAATTGGAGGAACAGCACCTCATATTCCGTTTGGGGAGTCTGCATCCTGGGGGCATGAACATCGAATTCTCCCAATTTTGTTAGTCCTTGCTGTCTCCTCCCCTTCCTCAGTCCCCCTGCTGTCTCCTCCCATCCCCCAGCCTTCGGGCTCCTCCTCCTTTGTTCTTTCTTGTCCCCGCCCACCCCCGCCCCCGATCAGTCTGAAGAAGGGTTTCGGCCCGAAACGTTGCCTATTTCCTTCGCTCCATAGATGCTGCTGCACCCGCTGACTTTCTCCAGCTTTTTTGTGTACCTTCGATTCTCCAGCATCTGCAGTTCCTTCTTAAACCCTACATGCTTGTTCATTCTTTTCAGCCTGCCCTGCTCCTTCCAAAATATGTTCACGTTTGTGTACATTCATAGCTTTTTGTTCTTGTACCTACTAAGAATTATCTTTTCAATGTTGTATAGATAATCTTCACTCTTCTTACCAGCATACATCACTGAACTTGTAAAGGTTAAATTACATCTGGTATGTTGCCTATTTCACCAACCTGCATGTAATGAACTGATGTTTGCCATTTCCCTCATTGGTTATCTAACTTCCTAGGACTGTGTCATATATAGATTTTGAAAAGGTGTATTGTCCACCCATGTAGAATTTAGTATCAATGAACATTGAAATGTTCTAATGACATACTATTGTTTCCTACTTTATATCATTCTGTGTGTGGAAACATTTTCAGATGCCCTACTGGCAAAGTCTCTCATTTGGCATGAATGCAAATTAAAATGTGCAGACTTCAATGTGCTTTATTTACAGTGTTTCATATTTTCTGGGAGTTAAGCACCCTCCCAAATCGATATTATAGCAGGACTGGAAAATCCTTGATATTCTGACCTTCATATTCAAATTTTTGGCACCAACTCTGGTACATAAAAATGTAAGCTAAGATTTCATGAAGTGAATCACAACACATTTTTTGTAGTATTTTGGATGGGCATTCAAAATGTATGGTAAATTTGATATTATTTATTCATACGCCTGTTATATATTTCGTTTGTAAAGGTTCCAGGTTGACTTGGGAAATATTCGGTTTTATTAAACAACACAGTAGGCACTATCAATATACTTTGATTTTTCAGTTGATACAAAAATCCTCGGTGTCAATTTTCCATTGTTTTACCCGTGGTTTCTCACCATTAATAAACTGCTGAGAAACTATGAACATAGTTTCTCACTTTCTGTCTCGCAGAAGTGAAACATTAACTTTTCTCTTTCCATACATGCTACTTGGCCTGCTGAATTTTCCCAATATTTTTGCTTTTTATTTCTCAGCATTAGACATTTCTCAAGGTAGTTTAAAGGTGTAATGCCTATTGTTTTCAAATGTACAATTAAAGAGTGAGTGGAAAGTGTCCCTATTTATGACTCCCTACAGAGCTCAGAATTGTATATGATTGTTCAGTGGGAAATTAACATTGACATCCTATCATCTTTTTGCTTAAAACAACCCATTAAATCCCAGTCCATCATATGAAAGGAAGGTTCAGCCCCTTATTTTAAACATTAATGCATAAACTCCTAGACATTCATAGAACATAAGGAAACTTGGTCCAACTTTTCTATCATATAACTATTAAAACTCTCTTCGTTAGTTTGTTTTTTTGGTTGTCAGTCATATCTCCTCCGGGATGCAAGCAGAAGCCTCCATGTGGCGCATCCTGGGCAATGCTGATGACAGAAACTGTACCACAGTGAGTGACTGAAGTAGCCAATTCTGCAACCACCGACCGTCAACCGTCACTGACCGACCGGAAAGACGTGATATGGAAGATGGCCGGACACGAGGAAGAAGACATCTCTCCAAAACCCGACGTGGTAACGGAGAAATTTATACATATTCTGGTAGAGATTTACCTCGTGAATTCAAAAATCTCCTCATCTGAAAATTTTGTTAATTATTTCCCCAGTTTTTTATAATAATTGTTTTAAAAATAACTGAATCTGAAGCAAGCTGATGACGTCACAATGCCTTTGCTCCTTGCGACCAGCTGCGCAGACTTTTTAATGCGCAGCCAGTTACGTGGATTGAAGCCAGTGAACACGTGATCAAGTCGTCCAGCGCTCTCCGCTGGGCTTCTTGAAGTTCAACAACATGGCGGCGGCGGTCGTTATTGCAGAAAGAACAAGCACATTCTGCAGATCCCGAGGTCACCGGAGGTCACCGGCTTGCTTTTGAAGAACTCGCCTGGCCGTGCCGCTCGCAAGACCTTCGAAATAAACCACGCTGTCTTGCTCGCGCTGCCGGGAGTGAATGATTATTGCGTTCGAGATCCACCCCTCACCTCTGACGACACGCCCGCCCTCCCCTCCAACCCCTCAAACTCTCCCCCCCCCCACCGTTCCTTCTCTGCCCGCCTCACGCTCCCTCTCGCCTCCCCCCCCCCCCCCCCCCCCTCCCCCCCCCCCTCTCTGTGCCTCTGTGTCCCTCTCTGTCCCCCTCTCTGCCACTGTGTCCCTCTCTCTGCCTGTGTTCCTCTCTGTGCCTCTGTGTCCCTGTGTGTGTCCCTCGCTCCCCATTACCCTCCACCGCACCTCCTCTCTCCCCACTCCTCTCTCCCTTCTACTCTCCCTCTCTCCCTCTCACCCCCCCCATTCCCCTCCCCTGTGTGTGTGTGGGGGGTGGTTAATGTGTGTGTGATGCCGCAGCCCCCCCCCCCTCTTAATATCCTCTTAATATTTCAAATCTCATTATCTTTTTCCTATTAAATATTACACACCCCTCCTTTGGCTGTGTATTTTGTGAAGGTAGAAACAAAGTACTGAAAAGCAAACTCTCTCCTGGTTTTCTGCACATAGATTATATATTTGAAACATTACTACCTCTCACTTGTTAGTGAATTATCCTCTTTATATATTTAATACGAATCTATGGATTTTCATTAATCTTACCTGGCTAAAATGCCACTGGAAATGGCATTCTAATCGCTCTCTTGTGAGGGAGAAAATTTCCTCCGATCCCTTATAAATTCCTCACAGAATACCATTTCTGCCTTGCGACTTTTTGACCAAGTGGCTTTGTTTGGTCTATTTGTGCTAAATACCATCTCAGGTGATAAAACTGACATTCTCAATTTGGAATTATTGTGCATGGCATGTCTTTGTCCATTTTCATGCCACACTAAATCCAACATTAGCACTAAAGCACCTTCTTATTGAAAGCCACTGCCAGTTTTTATACCCTTTAATTCAGGGTATAATTATACCTGTAATTATCTATAATTATACCCTGTAATTCAGCTAATATACATTTTGAGAATACTGTCCCCTCTATAACACTACGATGATTCTATCCTAGTTTATATTAAAGTGATAGATTACTAATTGCATTTACACTTTTCAGAATGTATCTACATATTTGCCTTTGTACGCCTGTTTCTAACTGGGTCGGAGTTCACAAAGCAAGTCCGGTCGTGTTATTGCCCCTTATTTGTCCTTCAATTCCAATCAAATTGACCTAGGCATATTTTCCCTTCCCACAGCTGTATCTATTTCTTTTATTAATATTGGTATCCTTGTCCACTTTCTTATCCCATTTTCTATCTCATCTGGAATCCTAGAAAGAGGAGGGTTTTTGGCATTCATGTTCTTTTAATTCAGTGTTTGTTTAGTTACAATATCAAAAATCTAATTTAAATATGACCTTTAATTATATCCTGGAATACAAAATGGTGGTGTTCACTTTAATTATTAGTTTTGATTGCAAATATATGCACATTAAAATATAGAAAGGTATATTATTTTTTCAGTTTGCTCAATGCAAGTATTGTAATGCAATCTCCTAACTGTGAAAATGCATCTTTTACATACTTAATTCACTGAATATAACGCATGTAAAACTTTAGAGCATTTAAGTCATCATTTTTGCTATGTGTTCAGCTAATCGCTAAATCAATAAATCTGTTTACATTTTGCTATGCTCATCTCACATTACTTACACACTGAAAGGCCAAAACAGGTTTTTGCATGACACTGTTATGTAAAGGGCCTGCCCCACTTGACCGTCATTTACGCGACAGGCCGGTAGTGACAGACGTGCGACAGCCGCGCGCGTGATCACGCGCCTTCAAATATTTTATCTGCTCTGCAAGTAGAAATAGTCAGCGTATTGACATCATTTGTTAAGTGAAACATTGATAAAATTATTGTTTGCTGGAAAAATTAATTTACTTTTAAACTTTCTGAAATACTCCCAACAAACACAAAATTGTATTCCATTACAGCAGTTTGAGGGTTTGAACCCAGCTTAAGAATTAGTTTGCAAATTTTATTTTAAATTGTGTTAGTAAAATTGTTGGTGGTTATTTAAAAAAAATAGTAATTTGGTTACTAGTGTTCTTTTAGGATATAAAATCTGCAATCCTTACCAGGATGTTAACTTTTGAAACATCCTTAACTAAGGATGTTTCAAAAATACTTATTAAGGTGTTAATCTGAAGGCATTACTCTGAAAGCATTGATGCTTACAGCATAATTATTTTCTCATTGTGGCCGACTGCGTATGGGCGGCGCGCGGCAGCGCATGGTTACGCACGGTGACATAATCATGCGTCACCACGCACTACACATACGAGGTCAGGACGTCAGCGTGTGACTGCAGTACGTCCGCATGCGTAAGCGATACGCCACGCCGGTGGCGCGCAAAGATTTCATGCAGTATGAAATCCTGGAGCGCCGTGCGATACCGCAACTCCATACTCCTCCAAGCCTCTCCATGTGCCCATCCCACGCTACCCACGCGCTACCCGTGCGTCACAACACGACGACAAAATTTTTGGAGTTCACGTAAATGGCGCACAAATGACGGCCAAGTGGGACAGGCCCTTAAGAATCTACATAGAAACAGGTATAAGCCATTTGCCGCTTTGTGCCTGTTATGTCTTGCCATTTAATAAAACTAAGATTAACCAATTACATATAATCATTGAATTATAGAATATATGTGCAAGAGGAGGGCATTTGGCCCTTCGAGCCTGCACCGCCATTCATTGTGATCATGGCTGATTTTCCACAATCAGTATCCTGTGCCTGTCTTCTCCCCATATCCCTTGATTCTGCTAGCCCCCAGAGCTCTATCTGACTCTCTTCTAAATTCATCCAGTGAATTGGTCTCTACTGCCTTCTGTGGCAGAGAATTCCACAAATTCACAACTCTATGGGTGAAAAAGTGTTTTTCTCATCTCAGTTTTAAATGGCCTCACCTTTATTCTTAGACTATAGACCCTGGTCTGGACTTCCCCCAACATCGGGAACATTTTTCCTGCATCTAGCTTGTCCAGTCCTTTTATAATTTGATACATTTCTAAAATAGACCCTCTCATCCTTCTAAATTCCATTGAATACAAGCCCAGTCTTTCCTATTTTTCTTCATATGACAGTCCCGCCATCCTGGGGATTAACCTTGTGAACCTACGCTGCACTGCCTCAATAGCAAGGATATCCTTCCTCAAATTAGGAGGCCAAAACTGCACACAATACTCCAGATGTGGTCTCCCCAGGGCCCTGTAGAACTGAAGAAGGACCTCTTTACTCCTATACTGAAATCCTCTCGTTATGAAGGCCAACATGCCATTAGCCAGAGCTGCCGACAATGGGTGAGAGTTGGGAGTGAGAAAATGCAAGAGACCAAGCCCGAGTGAGGGTACGGAGCTTTTGCATTTTTCAGCTTGTAATTGTGCAATCTGGTGCATACTGTAGCGAGTCTTGAATGCAGTATTTATGCTTTAAATTGGATTAGCTATGAATAAGGTTAAGCTAAATTACATTCCTAATTACATTCCGCAGTAGAGCCAGGCTCTGATCAACAGGTGCAGCACATGAATGATCTTAGTGTATTCATGCATGGAAATCAGATTATTATCGAGCACTTACCCCATGTTGACCAACCTGGGTCTCACTGCACACCTGGTACTACTCCTGACCCTGACTCCAGTTGCATACCTTCTCTCATTCCTGACCCTGTTCAGCCTTACACCTGGCCCCCTATTCTATCCTGATCATAGCTGCTTACTTGCTTAGGTTCCCAGTGCTGAACACTCCCATTGTCCCAGCTTTGACTGCACACCTAGTAATTCAATTCAATTCAATTAAATTCAACTTTATTGTCATTGCACAAATACAAGTATAGGTACAACAAAATGCAGTTTAGCGTCTGGTCATAGTCATAGTGCAAGATAGAAGTAAAAATAAAAATACAAAAAAAAAAAATACTGGTTAATGTGTGGATTGTGGATGAATTAAAACTGATACATACGCATATAACTGTATACAAGTGGGAGAGTCTAAGAATGGCTAGCGTCGGGACTCCGAGTTCAGCAGTGTAATGGTGTTATTGAAAAAGCTGTTCCTTAGCCTGCTTGTGCGAGACCTGAGGCTCCTGTACCGCCTCCCTGATGGGAGGAGGGCAAACAGTCCATGGTTAGGGTGAGAGGGGTCCTTGATGATTTTCCCGGCCCGTCTCAGACACCGGTTTTGGTGGAGGGCATCCATGGCAGGGAGCGGGGCACCGATGATGTGCTGAGCGGTTTTCACCACCCGTTGCAGTGCCTTCCTGTCAGCTGCGGTGCAGCTGCTGTACCATACTGTGAAGCAGGTGGTCAGGATGCTTTCGATGGTACAGTGGTAAAAGTTGGACAGGATCTGGGGGGACAGGTGAGCTTTCTTGAGCCTCCTCAGAAAGTAAAGGCGCTGCTGCACCTTTTTGATCAATTTGGTGGTATTGAGGGACCAGGACAGATCCTCTGAGATGTGTACCCCGAGGAATTTGTAGTTGGAGACGCGCTCCACCTCAGTCCCGTTTATGTGGATGGGGGTATGTCTGCCCCCTCTGTTCTTCCTGAAGTCAACAATTATTTATTTCGTCTTCTTAGAGTTGAGGACGAGGTTATTATTGGCACACCAGGCTGCCAGGTTCTGGACCTCCTCCCTATAGGCTGATTCGTTGTTGTCGCTGATCAGTCCTGCCACCGTGGTGTTCGTAATATTCCAGACCTTGACTCTGGATGCACATTTGGCCTTGCTCCTAGCCCCTCTGCACTGACAATATATCTGGCCCACACATAAAGCCCCATATCTGACCCACTGGACTTAACCTATTATGTTCAAGTCCACAGGTGCTTATCTGATGCAGCAATCTTTTATGGGGCACTTCACGGACCGAATTTTGTATAACAAAATTTGCTACATCTATTGGCTTCCTTGTTATCTAACATGCTGGTTACTTTGTCAAAGAAGTCATCAATTGGTTGAACACAATTTCTCATCCATAAAATTATACTCACTCAGTTGAATTCTGTTACCATTTCCTTCATTTTCCTAACAAACTGTCCTGATGTCATTTTCACCCCCAATCTTTTCAGTATTTTGCCGTCTTCCTCTCAGCTGGGACTTTTCCGAAATGCGAAGTCCAATAACAATATAAACAATAATATTCCATTTAATGTGATCTTGAGAGTACATAATATTTTCTGTCGTATTCATAATACAACAATGATAAAAAGATCTTTGTTTTAATTGCACTTATGCATACATTATTATATTACAGTTAATATGTACCGAGGGCAAATTTTTGTTCCAATGCTCCCCATTCCCAATTACTTTTGCATTGAAGTGATTGAAATCCAAGTGAAGTTTAAATGGCATCAGAAAAATAAAACCTCCGGAATGGATGACATTCATTACGTGGTTGGTTGGAGTCAGTATCAGCACAATTACTATATTAAACTTTGAATCTTCAGATGTCCTAGTTCAAGCTAAAACTAAACACAAATAATAACCTCCTCACACATTCCGCTGCAAGTATCTCTGTCACTCCTTTAAAATATGCCCCTTCTTTGAACAAGCTCTTAAACATCACATCTGAATCAGTTCCCATCTGATTACATTCCTTGAGGATGTTCATCTACGTGTTCAATTAATAAATCAACGAGATTGGGGACATTTCTATTCAATCTGTCAAAGGAATTTTGGGGGGGAGGGTTTTGAAATAGTCAGTGAGGTAAACAAACATTATAGTTGAGTGGCAAATGACAATAGTGCTACCTTCCCAATATTTAACTGAAAGAAATAATGGGTTGTCGGGGCTGTATGTTGTGACAAACAGCCTGAAACCTTGCATGTCATTTTGATATGACACTTATCCCATCCCCCTGGATATTCCGGATTAATGAATCAAGGTTTTGTCAACTAATTACAAATCAGGCTAATTACAAATCAATAACATTAGCCAACTCCGAAACACGAAGTGCTGAGCATTGGGATCCCGACATCTCGGACAACTGGCCTCAGTTCCCTGCTCACATCTGGCAGTGCCCTCCGCCTGCCAGGAGCCTCGGAGCGTTTTTGAAAGTGGGAGGGCTGAGCAATCACTGATCACTGGCCTTGGGGGTACCAGGCGAGGCAGTGGAGCGACCGAGTGGAGGGAGGGGGTGTCCCCCCACCCATGGTAGGGACTTTTTGAAATTTTATGTATTAAAATCATGTTTTAGTGCATTGTAGAAGTATGATTTCAATGTTTTTTGTTTGAAGTATTTTTAAGGTATCTTTTTAAGGGGTAACTTTTTCCACACAAAGGGTGATGGGTGTATGGAACAAGCTGCCAGAGGAGGTAGTTCAGACAGGGACTATCCCAACATTTAAGAAACAGTTAGACTGATACATGGATAGGACCGGTTTTGAGGGATATGGACCAAAAGCAGGTAGTATAGCTGGGACATGTTGGCGGGTGTGGGCAAGTTGGGCCGAAGGGCCTGTTTTCACATAGTATCACTCTATGACTACATTATACCTCCACCATGCATGAATGCTTCAAAATCAAGTGGTTGAATTTTATTGCCATATATTCAAGCATAGAAACATAGAAAATAGCTGCAGGAATAGGCCGTTCTGCCCTTAGAGCCAACACTGCCATTCAATATGATCATGGCTGTTCATCTGGAGAAAATCAGTATCTCTTTCCTGAATGGCGGTGCATGCTCGAAGGGCCGAATGGCCTACTCCTGCACCTAATTTCTATGTTTCTAAGCTTACAGTAATCACCAAAATAATTTTGTTTTTTAGGGTATCATAAGGATTCATAAGAATTCATAAATTTGTGGTAATGGATTTCTTTACATGTAGTGGTGGGCATTGCGATGGAAGTGTGGGATTTCCCCAAATCCCTTGATTTTACTAGCCCGAAGAGCTAAATATAACTTTCTCTTGAAAACATCCAATGAACTGGCCTCCAATGCGTTCTGTGGCAGAAAATTCCACAGATTCACAACTCTCTGTGTGAAGAAAGTTTGTTGTCATCTCTGTCCTAAATAGCCTACCCCTTATTCTTAAACTGTGAACCCTGGTTCTGAACTCCACCAACATCAGGAACATTTTTCCTGCAGTTACAGTAAGTGAAAATCTAGCAGGCAAGCAGGATGCTTTCTCCAACCACCCCCATTTCAAGGCCACTGTCTTCCACTGCTTCTACCCAGTGCTTGGTACCTAATTCCAGCAGCCACTGTTTGTTCTCCAGGATGCACCAGGCCGCAGCCTGGTTCATGCTGGTCACCAGGACGAATTTAGCACAGAGACTCTCGCGGCGCAATGTTTCCGACGCCTACGACAGCCCGGGACTCTTGCACTGAAACTGATCCATGGCCGGAGCTGCAGCGAGCGACTCGCCAACCCGGCAAACACTCGCCAGCCCCAGTTCTCCGTCCGCATCTGCCCCCGCCGCTGCTTCTGCTTCTATCCCTCCCTCTGCCCCGGCTCTCCAACATCCACGACCAGGTTACACAGAGCACAGCAGCGCCTCGTACAAAGCCGGAGATATTGAAGGATAAGGATAAAGGGGGAATCTTTTAGGACTGAGATGAGAAAAACATTTTTTACACAGAGAGTGGTGAATCTCTGGAATTCTCTGCCGCAGAATGTAGTTGAGGCCAGTTCATTGGCTATATTTAAGAGGGAGTTAGATGTGGCCCTTGTGGCTAAAGGGATCAGGGGGTATGGAGAGAAAGCAGGCACAGGATACTGAGTTGGATGATCAGCCATGATCATATTGAATGGCGGTGCAGGCTCGAAGGGCCGAATGGCCTACTCCTGCACCTATTTTCTATGTTTCTATGTTTCTTAGAGTTCAAGTTCAAGTGAGCTTATTGTCATGTGTCCCTGATAGGACAATGGAATTCTTGCTTTGCTTCAGCACACAACATAGTAGGCATTTACTACAAAACAGATCAGTGTGCTGGATAGGCTGGCTCTTTTTTCAATGGAGTGTAGGAGGCAGAAGGGAGACCATAAATCGTGATAGGCATAGATAAGGTATTTTTCCCCAGTGTTGAGGAATCTCAAAACTAAAGGGCATAGAAAGGTATCTGAGTGGCAACATTTCCAAACTTTTTCACTAGTGGCATGTTGGGTGCATAGAATGAAAAGGCAGAGGAAGTTGTCGTGTTAGGTACAATGTTTAAAAAAGTTCAGCCAGGCACATGAATAGGAAAGGTTTAGAAGGATATGAGCCAATCAGAGGCAAATGGGACTAGCTCAGGTAGACAATTTGGTCAATATGGGCAAAATAAGCCAAAGGGTCTATTTCTGTGCTGTATAACTCTATGGCTCTTTGGACAAGATGGATGCGTAAATGCTTTTCACTTAACTGCCTAATATCACCATCATTCTGGAATATCAAAAATGAATTTGCCGATCCTAAAAATCCGAAATAAAAACAGAAAAGGCCGGAATGAATACGCCACAGTCGCTACAGACTTCATAAAGGAATGTGTGGAGGACTGCATCCCAACAAAAACCTTCCGAGTGTTTCCTAACCAGAAGCCTTGGATGAACCATGAGATCCGCATTCTTCTGAAGACCAGATCTCGGACATTCAGGTCTGGAGATACAGAGGTCTACAAGAAGTCCAGATACAACCTTGGTAAGGCCATCAAAAAGGCAAAAAGGGACCTGCTCCAAGCTGGAGGATGAGACGGATGTTCGGCAACTGTGGTGAGGCTTGAATGCAATCACCTCCTACAAGGCGAAATCAGGAGGCAGCTCAAATGTCAGCAAAGCATCACTCCCTGATGAGCTCAATGCGCTTTGATAGGGAGAACACTGATGTGCCTTCCCGAGCCCCCATTCGCCGTGATGATATTTCGGGTCACAGTGACCGAAGTCAGAAGATCCTTCAGAGAGCTGAACCCTCGGAAAGCATTTGGACCTGATGGTATACCTGGGTGTGTTTTAAAAACCTGTGCGGACCAACTGGCTGGAGTTTTTACGGACATTTTCAACGTATCACTTCTGAGGTTCCCATCTGCTTTAAAAGGGCATTAATAATACTGGTGCCCAAGAAGAGCAAGGTGACGTGCCTCAATGACTATCGACCAGTGGCATTAACGTCTGTGGTGATGAGAGGCTGATCATGGCGCAAATCAACTCATACCTTGTCAAAAACCTGGACCCACTGCAGTTCCCTACCGCCACAACAGATCAACGGTGGATGCGATCTCACTGGCTCTCCACTCTGCTCTGGACGACTTGGAAAACAAAAACTCATATGTCAGGCTGTTATTCATTGGCTACGGCTTGGCAATTAATACCATCATCCCCTCCAAGCTGGTTACCAAGCTCTCAGATCTGGGTCTCTGCGCATCCCTCTGCAATTGGATCCTCGACTTCCTCATTCACAGACCACAGTCTGTCCGTATTGGTGGAAATGTGTCATCGTCGATAACAATCAGCATGGGAGCACCTCACGGCTGCGTGCTCAGCCCTCTGCTGTACTCACTCTATACTCATGACTGCGTAGCCGGATATAGTGTGAACTCCATCATCAAGTTCGCCGACGACACCACAGTTGTGGGACGTATCACTGATGGGGACGAGTCAGAGTATAGAAGTGAGATCGACCGACTGACCAAATGGTGCCAGCACAATAACCTGGCTCTCAACACCAGCAAAACCAAGAAATTGATTGTGGACTTCGGAAGGGGGCTCACAGTCCCGTTTATATCAATGGAAAGAGTCAAGAACTTCAAATTCCTGGGCGTGCATATTTCCGAAGATCTCTCCTGGTCCCAGAACACTGATGCAATCATAAAGAAAGCACATTAGCGCCTCTACTTCCTGAGAAGATTACAGAGAGTCGGTATGTCAAGGAGGACTCTCTCGAACTTCTACAGGTACACAGTAGAGAACATGCTGACCGGTTGCATCGTGGCTTGGTATGAGAACCTGAGCATCCAGGAGTGGAAAAGGCTGCAAAAAGTTGTAAACACTGCCCAGTCCATCATAGGCTCTGACCTCCCCACCATCGAGGGGATCTATTGCAGTCGCTGCCTCAAAAAGGCTGCCAACATCATCAAGGACCCACACCATCCTGGCCACACACTCATCTCTCCGCTGCCATCAGGTAGAAGGTACAGGAGCCTGAAATCTGCAACATCCAGGTTCAAGAACAGCTACTTCCCCACAGCCATCAGACTATTAAACACAACTTCAAACCAACTCTGAACTATAACATCCTATTACACTTTATCTGTTTATTTATGTGTGTGTATATATATATTCTATGGTATATGGACACACTGATCTGATCTGTTTTTATGCCTACAATATTCTGTTGTGCTGCAGCAAGCAAGAATGTCATTGTCCTGTCTGGGACAAATACACTCTCTTGACTTGACTTGACTTTAAACACAATGTATGTCACACAGCACCAGACACCCGGTCTGTATTATTGGTACTGAAGTAGTGTTGAAGAGCTTCAAGTACCTAGGCCTAAATGTTACCAACAATTTGGCCAAGTCCCACCTCAGTAATGATATGGCCAAGAAACTATACCAATGGCTCTACTGCTTTGAGGCGAAGGAAATCCGGCAGATCTCTAATGATTCTTACCGATTTCTACTGAAATACATAGAAACACATCTTCTGGGGATGCATCACAGCTTCGAATGGCATTTGGTATGCTCAATATCACGAAATTGCAGAGTGTTATGAACGCAGCCTTGTCCATCATGTTATCCAACCGCTGACCTCCTCCAGACTCCCCACCCCACCCAGCTCCATCTTTGCCTTTTGTCTCGGGAAAGCAGGCGACATAATCAAAGTCCGCTTGCACCCTGTCATTCTCTGTTCTCTCCTCTCCTGTCTGGTAGAAGGTACAGAAGTCCAAAAACTATGTACACTAGATTCAAGAATGGTATCTTCCCTGCTGTGATCCAACTTGAACAAACTTTTTCATCCAGAGAGTTGTGAATCTGTGGAATTCCCAGGCACAGAAGGCAGTGGAGGCCAATTCACTGGATGTTTTCAAGAGAGAGTTAGATATAGCTCTTAGAGCTAACGGAATCAAGGGATATGGGAAGCAAGCAGGAACAGGGTACTGATTTTGGATGATCAGCCATGATCATATTGAATGGCGATGCTGGCTCGATGGGCCGAATGGCCTACTCCTGCATCTATTTTTTGTTTCTATGAACCTCTCATATACTATGGAAAAATTGCTGATCTTCCATTTAACATCATGATGGCTCTTGCACTTTTTTTTAATAATGCACACTTTCTCTGTACATAAATCTCTATATTCTCACTATTTATTTTCTCTTTTACAGTACCTGATGTATGTATAATATGATTTGCCTTAATAGCATGCAAACAAAGTTTTTCACTATATTTCGGTACACATGGCAATAATAAACCAATACCAACATTAATGATTTTTCTATTTCCAGTATCTAAATCTAATCACTTGAAAGTTAAAGCTTCACGCATGTCATTTATTTCAAAGGCAAAGTAACTAACTATTTAGCTGCCAACTTTCACAGTTGTTTGTCTTTCTCAGTGTTCATTGCTGCAGATCCAGCTTCCTTGAATCAGATTAACTGAAGCATAACAACACTAACAAGCTGTAGTTTTAAAATGTGTCACTTAGTTCTCTGTCATTTTACAAGCCACTAGTTTTCAATTAAACACGCTGCTATGACAGACAGTGTAGAAAAATAATTTGTATTATATAGTGTCAGATATGAAATAAATTGGCAGGTATTGGCAGAATATAACTGTAGTTTGGGAAGTGGTAATAAATCTCTTCCAAACCATACACTTTCCTTTGTGACTGATGACATTCAGTAGGCATATAGACAAGCAACCAGTCTGCTTCTCATTCACTGTCAATATTGTTCATAAGTTGGATGCTAGGTATTGAGTTGTAACTAAATGACCAATTGGGTTCGAGATGGCTTGCATTTGGTGTCTTCTGACAACCTGTGCATTTGTTTTGTCTCATGGGAAAGGAAGGCCTCATGGTCCCTTGTTGACATTAAATGGGAATGAGTAAATTAATAAATTGTCATTTATCGATCTCTATAATTATAAAACTCTGATCTTGGATGTGTGTGTGTGTGTGTGTGTTGTATGTGTATAATTACATCTTCTCAAATAAAACGACACAGGAACGGTAAAATTTTTACATATTCCGGTAGAGATTTATCCCGTGGACTCCGAAATCGTCTTATCTGAAAAATTCATTCATTATTTCTTGAGTTATTAAACAAAATGTTCTCAAATCTGAAGAAACTGAAAAAAACCCAGCTGGCTTTGACTGATGTCGTCTCAATGGATCTGCCTGCCTGCCATTCTTGCTTGCGCTGGAGTGACGTCACCCATCCCCCCCTCCACCCCCCCCCCCCCCCCATTATTCAAGTCCCCCCCGAAAACTACAGATCCCTGAAGACTGGGCGGTCTGTGTTCCACTTGCTGTGAGTGAAGAATGAGTTTCCTGTAAGGACTCCATTCACTACCAATTCCTCCGTCTACGCTGCATCTGCACCCAGAATGAGCTGTTCCAGACCAGGGCATCGGAGATGTCCTCATTCGTTAAGGAACGGGGGTTCCCCTCTTCTATTATAGATGAGGCTCTCACCAGGGTATCCCGCAGCTCCGCTCTCACTCCCCATCTCCCTACTCGTAACAAGGACAGAGTCTCACTTTTCCTCACCTTCCACCCTACCAGCCATCGCATACGACATATAATCCTCCGACATTTTCGCCACCTCCAACAAGATCCCACCACTGGCTACATCTCCCCATCTTCTCCCCTTTCTGCTTTCCGCAGAGACCATTCCCTCCGTAAATCCCTGGTCAATTCGTCCCATCCCACCCAAACCACCCCCTACCCGGGTACTTTCCCTTGCAACCGCAGGAATGCTACAGTTGTCACTTTACCTCCCCTCTCAACTCCATCCAAGGACCCAAGCAGTCTTTCCAGGTGGGCCAGAGGTTCACCTGCACCTCCTCCAACCTCATCTACTGCATCCGCTGTTCCAGGCGTCAACTTCTCTATATCGGTGAGACCAAGCACAGGCTTGGCGATCACTTCGCCCAACACCTCCGCTCTGTTTGCACTAACCAACCTGATCTCCCGGTGGCTCAGCACTTCAACTGCCTTCAACTGAAATCTGACCTTTCTGTCCTGGGCCTCTTCCATTGCCAGAGTGAGGCCCAGCTCAAATTGGAGGAACAGCATCTCATATTTCACTTGGGTAGTTTACACCCCAGTGGTATGTACATCGACCTCCAATTTCAAATAGTCCTTGCTTTTTCCCTCCTTCCCCTCCCCCCTTCCCATCTCTCCCACGAGCCTACTGTCTCCACGTCTTCTTCCCCCCCCCCCGCCACATCAGTCTGAAGAAGAGTCTCGACCCAAAATGTCGCCTATTCCTTCCCTCCATAGATGCTGCCTCACCTGCTGAGTTTCTCCAGCATTTTTGTCTACCTTCCATTTTTCCAGCATCTGCACTTCTTTCTAAAGGGCCTGTCCCACGAGCATGCGACCTGCATGCGGCAAGCGCGACCAAACCGGAAGCGGGGGCCGCGCAGAGGTCGAGTGATCCCCGTACAGGGCCGGTCCCACCAGCATGCGACCTGCATGCGGCGAGCGCGACCAAACCGGAAGCGGGGGGCCGCGCGGAGGTCGAGTGAGTGACGTGAAGTTCGAGCTAATGCGGGAAGTTTGCGCGTGACGTACGGCGTCAAGACGCTGCGTACAGTGTCAAGACGCTGCATACTGCGTCGAGACGCTGCGCACACCCATCGAGGCGGTGCGTACGGCGTTGAGGTGGCTGCGGGCCGGCAGGCCATTGCCGCGTGGAATTTTTGAACACGGTCCGTTTTTCGGAGGATGTCGGGACTAGTTCCGCACAACTCCATACGGCTCCGGCGATCGAAGTGCGACCAGCCCCACAAGGCCGTACGGTTCAAGCGACCACGTTAGGTCGCGCTTGCCGCATGCAGTCGCATGATTGTGGGACAGGCCCTTTAAACATCACTGTGCATCTATAGCTTCCGCTATGACATCACAATTGCTACATTGTTGCAATCTCGACACTCAGTCTAGCCAGGCTGACTGCACTAGAAATGTTGCTATCCCTTTGTTTAATCCTGGCAGCATGGAGGGAGGGTTTTAAAATCACTGCACTGCATTTTGAATAAGGTGAACTGAGCAGCCCCTGTGCAGTTTGGGGCTATGGGTGAGTGCTGGAATCTTGCCTTGGGGGAACGGGTTGCGTTGGGGAAATGGGTGAGTGGTGTGCAATATTGCCTTGGGGAACGGGTTGCGTTGGGGGACCAGTCCTCCCGTGGGGGCTAATGGTGAGTGGTCTAATATTACCTTGGGGGCCAGGCCTCCCATGTGACAGGGACCCAACAGGTCCCAGTTGCTCTAGTACATTTATAAAATCCTTCCAGTTTACTGCAGAGACTGTAGCTTCAGTTTCCACGAGAAGCACTCATTAAGCAAATTATGGCATTTCTCAGTTATGCCGGTAGGTGCTTCACCACAATACCACAGAATCCTCTGTCTTGGTAGAGTCGGCAAGCGGAAAAATGTCTGCACCCATCTGCCTTCTCAAAATGACAGGTTATTTTTATATGCATAGTAATAGCAGAAGAAAATCCTGCCAAAAGTAACATAGATTGGTGATTGGCAGTAAAGGGCCTGTCCCGCTTGGGCCGTCATTTACGCGACAGTCCTGTAGTGACTGACGCGCACGTCATCATTGCGTCCGCACAGCTGCCTGGAGCACGTGATGTCATTTGAAGATGGACACAAAATGCAGGAGTAACTCGGCAGGACCGGCAGCATCTCTGGAGAGAAGGAATGGATAATGTTTCTGTTCACTCAGTCTGAAGAAGGGTTTCGGCCCGAAACGTTGCCTATCTCCTTCGCTCCACAGATGCTGCTGCACCCGCTGAGTTTCTCCAGCATTTTTGTGTACCTTCGAGTTTCCAGCATCTGCAGTTCCTTCTTAAACGCTTGAATGAGCCAAGTGGGACAGGCCCTAAAGGAGTAAAAGGAGTGATAATTTGGGGGTGGAGCAGCTTTAACATACACTTGTCAATTTGCTTCTTGCTTCATTATTAAACTAATCTTGTCCCTTTTAGGTATTCTATTATGCAAAGATTAGAATTTGAGGTAGAATTAAAAATACAAATTAATATATAAACAGCACTCTTCTTCCATATAATGCTGAATGATTTTTTCAAGTATCATTGAAGTAGTTTTGAGGGTGTGGTAACATGTTTTCTGAGACTTTTCTGAGATTTTGAGTGTTATTTGTTGTACTCTCATAACATTCAAGACATTCATGTATTTGTTCAGATTACAGGTTATCATTCCTATGGAAATCTGAATACCTAATTTTGGATACATTTCCTATTAAACAGATACATTCACAAATCTAATATCAGCCAGAATATTGTTAATAAGATTTGGGATTCCCAGGTGAATGAGGAAATATCATCTTTTTACACTGATAAACCCCATTCTTTCCATGGCAGAGCTGGATCTTGCTGTGGTTCTCCAGTGTTTATGCTTGGGAATCTGTTCTTGGATCCTATATCTGGATGGCCCAGGATCTGCTAGTCCATTGGTTTCAACAGTAATTGTAGAGCTGTAGGAAGAATTATAAGGAGGAGGTAAGTTTTATGTGCATTGGTTAATGTATTAATTAATTAACTGTATAGTTAAATGATTTAGTTGACTTACCTCCTTAGTTGATTAAATGGTTTAGTTGACTTACCTTAGTTGACTATTAAAAATGAAATGTGAATATAAAACACCGAGATGAGAAGAACTTTTTTCACACAGAGAGTGGTGAATCTCTGGAACTCTCTGCCACAGAGGGTAATCGAGGCCAGTTCATTGGCTATATTTAAGAGGGAGTTAGATGTGGCCCTTGTGGCTAAGGGGATCAGAGGGTATGGAGAGAAGGCAGGTATGGGATACTGAGTTGGATGATCAGCCATGATCATATTGAATGGCGGTGCAGGCTCGAAGGGCCGAATGGCCTACTCCTGCACCTAATTTCTATGTTTCTATGTCTATGTTTCTAAAACATAAAATGAATAGTTTTCAAATATTTCTGAATGTCATAAATATTTAACACATTTAAAAATCCTGGTAGTTTTAAATACTAACAAGTAGGAGGCAACTGGGAGCAGAGCTTTTCTGGTTGTCAAAGACTTTCAAAGAGGTTTCTTTAATGAGATTTGTTCTGGGTTGTGGTGGCCAAGATACCAAGAACATTTCACAGGCATATACCAGTAACATCCAGGCCATCATTGTGGATTGAATTATCTGGAAATAACTTCAATCTTCATTAATATGTGTTTAACCTGCACTGTACAATAACAGCAAAGGAGAAACTCTAATAATCAGGCATATTTGGGACATTTGTGATTGCAAAATAGCCGATTTTCTGGATTATTGGTTGTTATTTCTATTAGTACTTCAATGCATCTTTTGTTCATATTTTTATTAAATGTTGCACAGTATAATAACAAACTGTACTGTGATCCAAATTGAAAGAGATTGTAGAAACTGGTTCCTGGTGGGTGGAAAGAGAATGCCAGAACTGGGGCCCCAGAAAGTGGAAAGAGAGCACAGGGACTGGGGATGCAGTGTTTTTAAAGGGAACAAGGAAACTGGGACACTGGAAGGGAAGTGAGGCCCTGATGTGTGGAAAAGGACAGCATCATCTGGCAGCCAGGTGAGTGGAATGGGACAGCAAACATTACCTTGTGAACCAGTTGCTGAACCATCAAGATTTCAGAATGGTCAAATAGTGGATATTGGAGCTTTACTGTATTGCAAATGATCAGTTAATACATGCCTTAAACTTAGTAGGCATACAATAGCTGTGTACAAATTAAAGTTAATTTTGCAATTATTTTAGACTTATTTTCTTTTAGCTGCAACCATTGAAACATGTTGAACAGGTATTGGCAGCTCCCCGAGGTGACCATTGATTATCTTGAAGACACACATTTTCTAAGGCTATTTGAGGAAATCACATGTTTTGCTTAATGTTCATACACATTTTTTTCATGATTGAAGAACAATCATTAGTTTAACCTTTGGCTGATTTTCCTTCGTCCCTGATAAAAGTGCAGAGGCCAGATATTGTGTGAGCTGAGATTAATTAACTTAATGCAGGAAGACTCTTCATCCTGCCGCCTTCATGGTATGTATTGTTCAGAACCACAGTAATTAGTAATACTTCAAACAATCTGGAAAACCTTAGTTTTTTATTATAAAATCTGTTTTTATTATAAATCCTTCTTTTTGTTATACAGAGCCTCATGATTATGGAGTAAACAATTTAAACTGTGACCTTAATTTATTTCGGCTCTAAACCAAAATTATGTACAACATCTGGTCATTATTGGCCCACACCAGGAAATACCTAAGAATGTTGTGTTATTGTAAAAAGTAATGTCCTATGGTAATTTCCCACATATGCCTTGTGCACTCAAGATGAACCAATGTTACCCACATCTTGAGAAAACTGCTTCCAGTGTCTGGCGTTAGTACTCTACAGCTGACTCATGTAGGAATAGTTTATATTAACTAACTTCATGCATTGCTACTTTCTCTGTAGAAACACAACTTCACTTGACAGCTTTGCTAAAATTAAGATCTCACTGTGACAGGTATTAACTTTTAGCCCACCACATCAAAGTGCTTAAATTCTTATCTTTAGCTAAGTTATAGAATTACATTCATTTTTGCAGTGTAAGCAGATTGCATTGTTAGCTTATTGCAGTATTAAGCATAATCACCATGAGCAGCTTTTAGCACGTGCCATATTTGATTTGATTTTGATCAAATGATTAGCATGATTTGTTTTTGTCTTAGTGTTTCTGCTTTCACTTATTATTTTATAAGACTTTTCCTAAAAGCACATTTGTTTAATCTACTGTAGAACTTTAACCAAATTGACTGTTGGAACTCCATATCCATCTCCAACTCCTCCTTAGCCCTTTTTACTGTTTCTCCCACCTTACTCCTGTGCCCCACAGAGTGACTGAAAAACTGATGAACTTATACGTCAGTTATGAATATGTAGCAACATTGGGTTTCCAGTACATGACATATATTCTTAAACGACAAATTTAATGATTTCCAGGAACATACAACACAGTTTTAATAACCATTGGTCTGAAATACGGTTTGTGTCACAATTACATATTAATTATATAGGCAGATAGGTACTAAGTGAATGATCGAGAATTTGCTGATAAGTTATTGTAGATACTTAGAATTGGACTTTCCATTAAAATTATCCTCATGTGTTTCTGTTATGCAGAGATGATAGAAAGTACTAGCTACATTTCAGAACAGAGCATTAAAACTACTTGGATTTGCTTGCGAGGTTGGTGAATGCGAGACATGCTGACAAAAGAGCACTTACCCATGGCAGAGCACTTTGTATCAAGATAATTTTCTTCTTGGCCTGTCATGACCTTTCTGACCGTTTTCTTATACAAAAGGCAGTGGACTGAAAGCTGCCATTTCAGACTGTGCAATAGACTGCAACTTAGTCTTTTTACTGTTATGGTGGGAGGGGTGGGTATAACGATATAACGACAGGATTCTGAAAACCATCTTGCAAGATTGTAAAAAGTTGCAAAGGGCCCTGGGGAGAATGTTGGATCATGCTGTAAATAATATTGCTAGTCAATCATATCCAAAAAGCAGGAAAATAATATTTTTTTTCCTGAGATTCATTTATATGATTATTTCTGTACCTAAGTGTAATTGTTCATTAGTTATCTCATTTAATTTATAGAGTAAATCTAGCACTAATTACATCTTAAACCTAGTTTCCAAAAGATTCTTTACCTCCTGATACGAGGTAATCTTTTGTAGCTATCGCAAAAAGCACATTTGTTGCTTTATAATATACTAGACCAAGAGAGAGAGAGAGAGAGAGAGAGAGAGAGAGAGAGAGACTTCTGGAGTCACGTCCGAATTTTGTAAACCGAAAACTGTAACATCTACATTGAGGAACAGCTTCTTCCTGACAGCCACCACGCTATTAAACATAACAAATAAGCTCTGAACTACGAAATACTAAATTAAAACACACACACACACACTACTAAAATGGCAAGTAACTTCAGAACGTGTTGAATATACAGTGTGTAAAACAAATCTTTAAAGCCTGCTGTGGAGGCTGTTGCTGAAACAAAATGCTGCTATTAAATAACATCTAACAAACACATACTTACCATAGACAGAGCAGAAAGTCATGAATTATTCAGCAGCGTCTGCACTCTGTGTCTTCTGCAGTCAGCGCCATCTTGTCACCGACCGGAAATGACGTCATCGACGCCATCTTGCCGCTAACGTCACCGACGCCATCTTGCAACCCAGCCAAAATCACAGAATGAGCGTCAATTTTAAAATTAAACACAGTTCTGATCTAATAAAATGTTTATTCACTTTACCCATCCGAAAATTGCCCTTTAAAAATGCCAAGCAATTGCGGGACAAAACATGTTGCAAGCAAGCCGACAAAATACATATCAATTCGCTGAAACCAAGTTTAAAAACGGCAAGCAATTGCGGGACAAAACACGTTGCAAGCAAGCCGACAAAATACACATCAGTTCAGGGAAAACCACATCGAGGGGACTCACCGTGGAGTAGATCCGCAGCTCAGAGAGCCGTGATCCTTTCGCTTCCTGGGTCCGGCAGAAACTGAGTGAGGCACGACACTTCCGGGTGTTATAGTCCCTCCCCCTGCCGCCAGTGGGGGCAGCAGAGAAAATAGGGAATTCTTTAGAAACATTAATAGCTCTCTCATTTTTCATCGACAGGAAAAATCCTCCGCACGGAGGAGGGCTCTGAGCGAGGTGGCCAAAAATGACGGCCGTAGGTGGCTGTGTTCTCTCGGAAATCGCAGCACAGTAGGCCAAAAGCGGTCAAGATCAGAGATTTAGTAATATAGATTGTGGGCGGAAGGAAAAACGTTCAGTAAAGTTAGTCCCTGGTGAGATAGGAATTTACAGTCCAAATGGCCTCTGGGAAGAAACTCCTTCTCAACCTCTCCGTTCTCACAGCATGGCAACGGAGGCGTTTGCC
This sequence comes from Leucoraja erinaceus, assembly GCF_028641065.1. Lineage (NCBI taxonomy): Eukaryota > Metazoa > Chordata > Chondrichthyes > Rajiformes > Rajidae > Leucoraja > Leucoraja erinaceus. The sequence continues at coordinate 102,618,695 of NC_073379.1, forward strand.
TGACCGTAGCAGCTGGAACAGTCCATTGCAGGGGTGGAAGGGGTCTCCCATGATTTTATTGGCTCTGGAGTTGCACCTCCTGATGTATAGTTCCTGCAGGGGGGCGAGTGAAGTTCCCATAGTGCGTTCAGCCGAACGCACTACTCTCTGCAGAGCCTTCTTGTCCTGGGCAGAGCAATTCCCAAACCAGATGGTAATATTTCCGGACAAGATGCTTTCCACAGCCGCTGAGTAGAAGCACTGGAGGATCCTCGGAGACACTCTGAATTTCCTCAATTGCCTGAGGTGGTAAAGGCGCTGCCTTGACTTACTCACAAGTGCTGCGGCGGGTGATGTCCATGTCATATCCTCAGAGATGTGGACTCCCAGATATTTGAAACAGCTCACCCTATCCACAGTATCCCCATTTATCCTCAATGGAGTGTACGTCCTCGGATGATGTGCCCTCCTAAAGTCCACGATCAGCTTCTTCATTTTTTTAATGTTCAAGAGGAGGCTGTTGTCCTGGCACCAGAGTGCTAGATCAGCCACCTCCTCCCAGTACTCTAGGGACTAGTGCTTGCCCCCAGATATTTTCAATTAGGATGACATATCTTTAGGTCATGGTTTTGTATTTGCTGACACAAAACTAAGTGAATTAGTGAAGACACAACTAACTGCAGATGCTGAAAACTGGAGCGAAAAACCAGCAGCAAGAGGAATTCCAGACAAGGCAGCATCTGTGGAGCGAAACGGACAGTGACATTTCGAGTCCAGATCTTTTGACCTGAAACGTCAACCATCTATTTCCTTCCATAGTTACAGCCTGGTTCTCTCAGCTCCTCCAGCTGTATGTGTTTTGCAAGTGAAATTGTGATATGGGAGGAGAATAGAAAGGGAATTCAAAATAAAGTTGACAAGCTGAGTGAGTGAGCAAGATTATGGCAGATAAAAAATAATGAGATGTTATCCATTTTGCTGCTCAAGACGGATAAGTGGAGCTTAGTTTAATTATGGAGGGATTGATAATTTAGATGCTCAAAAGGAACCTAAGTATCCTTATGCACAGTGACAGCCAACATTCAGCTGCAACAAGTGATTAGGAAGGCAAATGTTTAAGAAAGAACTGCAGATGCTGGAAAAATCGAAGGTAGACAAAAATGCGGGAGAAACTCAGCGGGTGAGGCAGCATCTATGGAGTGAAGGAATAGGTGACATTTCTTATTACTGAACCGTTGACTAACCTCCTGTGGGGTGGGCTCTTAGAGGTCTCTTTTTCCACAGTTTAGAAGAATGAGAGATCTTTTGAAAAATTAAAACATTTTATAGGTCTTAATAGCCTAGTGGATATTTTTCCGACTGCAGTGTTTAGAATCGGACGACTCAGAATTCCGCATAGTCCATTTAAAGTTAAGTTGGAGAAATTTATTTATGCAGATGTTGGTGAAGTTTTGAATTCTCAATCCTGGAGGAGCTGAGGGGGCTCATGAATTGAGTTCTTCTTCTTCTTATCGAGTCCACACATAAGATTAGAAGTGTTCAGCTAGAGCTGAATACACTTCTCGGCCTCTGCGTACAATGGTGTCTGTCTTGTCGCTTCTTGTGCTTCTTGTGCGTGGTGGTGGAAAGATTGGTGGAAACACGGCCGCGACGTGAACGCTCTTTCCTTGACCCCTGAATTGAGTTAATTTTAGAGAAATATTGAAAGATTTCTGGATATTAAGGAATATGGGAATAGTACAGGACATTGCATTGATGGAATATAAGCCATGAGTTTGATGCATGAATGACCATTCAAAAGGCAAAATGGCTCACTCCTCCCCTTGTTTCTTATTTTATTTTATAAATTCCAAATTTTACACCACATATACTATATATTTCATCAAAGTTATGACAGCGTAAAAGATTCATAGCCCAACAATATGAAATGAAAAAAGATGTTAATAGTTTTATTGTTTCACTCCTAAAAGGTGTAAGCAAAATTCTATAAAATGTAATTTTTTTTCCTTTGTATCATTTTAAAACAGGAAGGATATGGAGTAATAGTTCTAAATACCAATGAAAACTACATAGAAGTGGAGCAGCTACAGAAGCACATGCAGTCACCTACAAATGACATAGATGAGCCAGTGGAAAAGAAAGAGAAGAAGGATGACAGTCAGAAGGAGACAAAGAAACAGCGAGATGTTTATGAAAAATATCGAAATCCTCAAAAGGAAAAAGAGCCAAAGCACATCCCCATCAGGGTTAGTATTTGTTAGTTTTTATTAATAATAGATTTTTTTAATCAATTTGTTTATGCTTACTAGTTAATTAATATTTATAATAGAATAAACAAGAACAATACATCACTGACATTTTATCAATCTCCTTTAGTTCTAATTTTGAAATAAACCTCAAAACATGTTCAAACATTTTAGAAGAAATTAAGTTTAACTTTAATTTAGGTTAGGAAGTGGTGTAACAAAGTGATAATCCAAATTGTACACTGAATTTTCTGGATTGGACTTTCATGTCATGTGTAAAAATACACATTAGTTGTATTATAAATTTCTGCAATTGAAAGCTAATTTTTAGCTAAGAAATGTCATAATGTAATCTACTTTTAATGGCAAGGTTTTACTAAGTCCAAGGAAACTAATATGCAGCAATTCTAAAAGATGTATGATAGCGAAGCTGTAGCACAACAAAGAGAAAATTATTAATATCTTGATAAATATTTATGGTTGAATAGTAGTGGTGCTTTATAATGAGCAAGTGTTTTCCTTGCTCTACCCCATCACTTATTCAGTGCACCCTTACATTTTGTAATGCTAGCAGCATGAGATCGTTATAACAGTCCTGTCCATAGTTCCCCGTTTCTGTAGGGGGCAGAGACAATATTATTCAGGCTTTGACATTAGCGGGTGCCTTGCATCTATACTATGCATTATACATTGCTTCTAGGTTGATGTAATAGCAAAAGGTGGTTAATAGAACAGAGTTCACATTGCATTTGAGAAATGTTCTACAAAATCTTAAAATCCTAAAAATTCATTAAAGCTGTCGTGTTAAGCCAATGGAATCATAGAGCTGTACAGCATACAAACAGGCTCTTCGGCCCACCTTGTCCACATGACCAATTTTGCATATTGGGGTAGTACCATTTGCCTGCATTTGGCTCATAGCCCCGTAAACCCGTCCTTTCCATATAAATCCAAATGACTTTTATAGTTGCTACAAATTCAAGTTTTTTTTAAGCAAGTTCAAAGTATCAATCAGTGACTTCATATATTTAGATACCTCAGGAATCAAGATTATCTAGATTTGAGCTGACATTCAAAATGGAGGGTTCCGCTAGATTTGTGGAATTCTTAAGAGTTCTGGAAATTAAATCAAATATATTTTTCCAAGGCAAAGCCCCCATGGACATGCAAAAGGTAATTGCATTATTGAAGTTTTATGTATGGGACAAGTAGTTTATAAATCAATGTAATGGCAATAATTTCATTCACTGCCATACGGTGCCTTTGTGTTATTACTCGGCCGGATGGATGCATCAGAAATAATTATGGTTAATTGTACAGTTAAGTGTACAGTGACTCAAAATTATCAATCAGTAACTGCTAAGTGTACAGTGTGCAGTATATAGTGGTCCTATGTGGGGAAGCATTTACCAGGGGCCATCAAAAGATAGGAAGCAGATACATGCCAACCTTCTTTGTTGAAGAAAGTGATGAGTATGTTCATATCAGATACTACGTTAAACACATAATCTCTCAGGATATTGTACTTCGAGAATTTACATTATTTACATCTCTTGTTCTTCTTTGTGGATGTTGAAGATGGTAAAAAGTTAAACTGCAAAATGTTATTCTATTAATGTTAACTTTCAAACAGGAAGTATTTCACCAACCTATCCCTAACGGCATCAAATGTGCCAGGCAGGAAGTTGTTTTCTACCGTGTTACATTTTGAGGCTGATATTTTATCATACCTTATTATTATCACATGTGACCTGTCACAGTGAAATTCTTTGTTTTGCATACTATGCACAAAGTATGCAAACAGTAGGCACGTATAGGGTGCTGACTCGAAGTGTTCAATGTAGTCCCAATGGTCCCTCTTTGTTTTCTCAGCGGCCCCACTAAACTGGGTCCCTCTTTGTTCTCGGCGGCTTCCCCACACCGGTTCCCAAGCCATGGTACTTTTTCATATAAAGTGTTGGAATTATGGATGTTTTATTTAGGAAAGTTCATGACTGATTATGTTGCAAAAAGAAAATTCCTCAAGTTATTTGCCTTGGATGACTGAAACTCATTTCTGTATGTCGTATTTGAACATCAAATAATGAGAAAGACCAGACTAGAGAAACCGGATGTTTATTTTTTTGTCCATTTATATTAGAATCATTAAAAAATAGAAAATCGGTGCAGGAGTCGGCCATTCAGCCCTTTGAGCCAGCACCGCCTTTCAATATGATCATGGCTGATCATCCCAACATCAGTACCCCATTCCTGCTTTTTCCCTAGCCCTAAGAGCTAAATCTAACTCTCTCTTGAAAACATCCATTGAAAAAAAAAACGCCTGCGGGCCGGATGAGCGGGTTACAGGCCAAATCCGGGCCGTACGTTGCCGACCCCTGTGTTAGTCCTCATTTGTGTGTCCCCCCCCTCCCCATGTTTCAAAAGCGATTTGGCCCATCTTTTTGGTCTATCTTTCTTGGCTAACAAGCTAACCTTCGGCCTCCAAGATGCAGGTACATTTTCGGGCCTTATTTTAGGGTAAAAAATAGCGTCTTCATTTCCGGGAAATACGGTATTGTAAATAACCGGGAGTCCCAGCACTGTACCTTGCGGCACCCCATTAGTCACTGCTTGCCATTCTGAAATAGACCCATTAATTCCTACTCTTTGCTTCCTGTCTGCCAACCAGTTCTCTATCCATGTCAAAACCCTACCCCCAATATTATGTACTATAATTATGCACTCTAATCTCTTGTGTGGAACCTTGACAAAGGCTTTTTGAAAATCCAAATACACCACATCCACTGGCTCTCCCTGATCCATTCTACTTGTTACAGCCTCAAAAAATTCCAGAAGATTAGTCAAGCATGATTTCCCCTTCATAAATCCATGCTGACTGATCGATCGTGTCACTGCTTGTAAAATATGCTGCTATTACATATTTATGCACACCAGTAGGCGGCACGACTGACGTTGCAGCGGCCTCTGCAGTCCGTCTGTCTTTTTTTTAATTTTTGTCCCATTGAATGTATAGTTTGTTGTGGTTTTATATTGTTTTTAGCCGTGGGGGGTTGCGGGAAACTTTTAATCTCTTCCCTGTTGGGTTATTTTCCCTGTCGGATCCCCGTTGTCGTTGGGGCCTAGCACCGTGGAGTGGCCTCCAACCAGAATGACCTGGGGGCTCCAGTCGCTGAGCCTGCGGACTTGCCATCGTGGGGCTGGCCGGCTTCGGAGCGTGGAGAGCTGTGGTGACGCGTGGCTGCGAACCGACTCCGGAGCTTGGAGGCTCCTGCCGCTGGTCCGGTGGACGGTGACAATGGGAGCTCGCTGGTCCCTGGTGGGAGACCGGTTTTCGGAGCTCCCGCAACGGCAACTTCTCCCGCCCGAGTTGCGGGGTTGAAAATGACCCGGAGCGGGGCCTTACATCACCCGGCACGGCTTTAGCGGCCGCGGGATGCCATCGCCCGCCGGGGGCTCCAACATTAAGAACCGGAGGGGGGCTTTACATCGCCCGCTGGGGGCTCCAACATTAAGACCCGTAGTGGGGCCTTACATCGCCCGGCGCGGCCTTAACGGCCGCGGGTCTTGCCATCACCTGCCGGGTGCTTTAACATCGGTAGTGGAATGGAACACAGGGGAGAGACAAGACTTCCATCACAGTGAGGAGGAGATTCACTGTGATGGATGTTTGTGTAAATTGTGTTGGTTGTGTGTCTTAGTTCTTTTCTTGTTGTATGACTGCAGAAACCAAATTCCGTTTGAACTTCATTTGAGGTTTCAATGACAATAAACAATTTTTGCATGGTAATATTATTTTCCGTTACCAATACATATACAATAAATCCTATATTTTGGGAGAAACGGTGATTTAACCGTCAAGTAATCACTTTAACTCTACTCATTTCTTTTACTACTCAGTTCTTGAGTCTGAAAAATGGTCCTGACCAGATACGTCACCTATCCATTTTCTCCGGAAATGCTGCCTGACCTACAAGGTTACTCCAGCATTTTGTATCTATCTTTGGTATAAACCCGCATCTGCTGTTCCTATTCATTATATTTGTTATTTTCTATTGCTTCTAGTGATGAGCATCCTGATATATTTTTGTTTCATTAAACTTGTCTTCTCTGTAACTCAGATGCTAAGTCTCAGAAGATAATTATTTTCTCATTTATTTGGCTCAAAGTCACCCCTTTCCCAGTGTTTTAGTTTAAAAAGCACATGAAATTGCTGCAAAACCTTCTAATTTGGAGAGCAATGTGCCTTAAAGATTCTGGTCTTTAGGGGTTAATTAGAGCATGAGGAAGCATGGACTGCCTGCAAACTAAGTATTCAGCTACACCATACAAGTTGAAAATTAAGTTCAATTGATTAATGCAGTTCTTTACATGCATTAATAAACTTCTAACTACTTTACCCAACTTTACTTATTTTCGGAACTGCTGCTTTGATGGTTTATGTAGAGTGCCTTACTTTTTAACCTTGTCTATCTCTATAAATGTAATTATTTTACAGATCACAGACCATTGGTTGGTGTAGTGGTAGAAAATCACTTGTTACAGAAATCTTGAACGCATTTAAACAAAATTTCAACACTAATCAATTTACCTATTTTCTACTAGATGGCGGTGGAGGTCGGTTCTCTGGATACTCAAGAGAGAGCTAGATAGGGCTCTTAAAAATAGTGGAGTCAGGGGATATGGGGAGAAGGCAGGAACGGGTACTGATTGGGGATGATCAGCCATGATCACATTGAATTGCGGTGCTGGCTCGAAGGGCCGAATGGCCTACTCCTGCACCTATTGTCTATTGTCTATTAGCCAAATGAAGAAACTCAAAAGGTTTTTGAACCAATAAAATTATCATAGCCTTAGAAAGTCCAAGAAAATGTTTTAAAAAAAGATTTATAATCAACAAGTTCTAAATGTGTGCACAAAACTAAACTTCAGACGTATTACATATTTTACCAAGTTCAAGACTGATCGCCAAGCAAAATAATATCAGCAATGGTAACCACTTTGCTTTTTCATTTCATTCAGTTTGCTTTTGCAAGAAATGGCAACTAACAAATTAATTATGCTTTTTAGCTGAACATTGTTGAAATATGAAATACTATTTTAAGCTCATCCTATGTGATTATCTATCATGCAATATCTAATGCTCAGAATGTCTTCTGAGACAAGACCTCTGAAGTTCAAGGCAGAGGTTTCCTCTTAATCTTCTGCTCAGGTCAACCAAAAAAAAAATTAAGATATGATGCAAGGTCAGAAGAAGAAATTTATATCACAATTGACTACAATGTAATTGTGACATCCTTCTGTAACAATCTTGTTCTGTTTTAACGTTCGTCAATTATTGCTGTAAAGTAATTTAATCTGACAGTGGCAGGGTGTTGTAAGGCTTGCGGAGATGTCAAGAAGACGACCTTTCTGCTCCTGTTCAGCCAAAAGCCATTTTTAACAAGGAATCTAAGAACCATTGCAAGTTCTATTGTACTTTGTTAATTAGTTATTGATTCGAAATAATGCACTACCAAATTTTCTGAGATTAGCTTGATGCCAGAAGGTTGTGCACTGACAGCCTGTTTCAGATAATCTTTATAACAAGTATGCCTCTTTAATGAGATGTTCCATTTACATTTTTGTTCTGATAACTGAGCACAAGATGGAATTATGTATCATTTTTTTTTAAATGGTGCTGCTACTCCTTCCAGTTTAAAATACTTAAAAGTTGGAGTTTATTTTGACTGTTTTTGCCCAAAAAATACTACAAATAAAAACAATTTCTTGAGGTACCTCAACATTACGTGGTCTTTAAGATGCTCCCATTAACCCATCACCAACCTGTAATGATTCTGGTCTAGTTAATCCTCCAAGCTACCTCAGGATGCACACTTGATGTCATCATCTTGCTGGATATATTCATTCAACACAACACCAAATTTTGTTGCCTAATTCCTTCGCACCATAGATGCTGCTGCACCCGCTGAGTTTCTCCAGCACTTTTGTCTATCTTCGATTTTCCAGCATCTGCAGTTCCTTCTTAAGCACCAAATTTCATGTGAGTTTTGGGTTTCTAGATCTACTCTGTTATTCCAAAGCAAAACTAAAAATGGGCATAAACTAATTTTTAGACACCAGCATAACAATTGCATTTTAACATACTGTATCGATGAAGCCGATTCGATATGTACAGGTAGTATGCCATTGAGATCATTCCATGTAGACACAAAAATCTGGAGTAACTCAGTGAATCTGACAGCATCTCTGGAGAAAAGGAATAGATGATGTTTTGTGTCGAGACCCTTCTTCGGTTTAAACCAGCATCTGCAGTTCCTTCTTACACAGAAGATAATTCCATGATACTATTTGTGATCATATGAGGCCAGAAGGACACAGGAATACCAAGTTAGACCCAAACCCATGAAGGCAATAGATTAGCTAACAGCAAATTTATCTTTAGTTGTACAGGTAATGATTAGCCTGTAAGTATGGGCATGTCTGCAGCAAATTAGAGTGGCAAGTGTTAGTTCAGAGAACTTCATGGCTGAAAGTTCTGGAACAAAAGCAACACTTGTGTCTCTCTGTGAAAATGAAAGCAGTGGGATATCAACATGTCATATACATAGCAATGTTAAAAAATTTTGAGATTTAAAAAATCAAGTCTGCAATTTATCCCATCAGATAAAGCATAAAAAGAAGTTTAATTTGACACCTAATTCACTTTCAAATCTTCAGTATTAAAAAGGTTATGGCCATTTTCATACTCGGAAATTAGCATCTTGTTCCCTATTGATTTTCCATTGACTTAACATAAAAGCTGTGATCGAGGACAGTCTAAAGCCCATAACTTTATTAAAAATTAAGAGAACTGAAATAAATGTTCAGTTATTATAGATTAAAGCATTCTGAAACAAATATTAAACAATCTTACTTGGATGACCTGAAATTAACGCATATAATTAGTTAGTTACCCAATTGTAGCTAATTCCAAAATTCAATTACTAGATCTAAACATCTATCCATTTCTTAAGGAAAGATTAGCATTTTTAAATAGCCTAAATGTCCAAAGAACATTCACACACGAATTCACGATAAAATATGATTTTTAAATCTCATTGACATTCATTTATAGGCCAAATGGAAGGAATTTAGTGTTCAAATGTTGTAAATTAATGGCCATTTAAATCAGCCATTAAATGGGATTCTGTGGAACGCGCTGGTTTAGAACGCTGCCATTGCGGTGAATTTGTACCCCATGTCGGCATGAAAGATACTGCCGGTTCAGATTGGGCCCCAAGTCAGCTACTCGCAACATAAAATGTTGTATAAAGGGATCTTAAGAAGCCCTTTTTAATGTAAAAATAAACAACCTACCTTGCCTTGTCCCCTACATGAGATCCGTCCCGTTGTCGGGGTTCGCGGCTTTAGAGGATGATTTTTAATCTACTCTAACAATTAAATAATCCAATTTAGTTTAAAAATACATGCAGCAAACGAACGTCGCAACGATTTTTCGTCAGCAAGTAAGTAGGCTGAACAACATCGATTTAAACAGCCTAGAGAAAATCGCGCTTTAAACCCGCCCCCCTCTCAACGGGGCCAAAGTCGCGCACTCGGGCAGTGGCAGAACTGCAGCGCCGCTGAAGGTAAGTTTTGCAACATACCTAATATACACTGTTAGCATTGGCCTGTCAGTTGAAACAATGATACTCTAACTGCAGGGCCAATCCCTACTCCTTCATGAATACACAGTGTCCCCATAAGTACTGTAATGTCTAATGCGGATAGGGGATGAGCGTTTACCCATCCGCAGCCCCTTGTCTTTTCCACTTACCACCTCCAGCCTTTGCGACTATCTCCACCCTTCTCTCTCCAACCTGACTCATCTGCCAATCAACTCCTCTGTATCTGGATCCACCTATCACTTGTCAAATCATGCTCCAACTCTTCCACTCACCCCAGCTGCCAGCTATCTCCCCTGAACTCCAGTCTTAAAGATGGGTCCGTAATTGAAACTTTGTTTGTTTATTTGTCTCCACAGATGTTGCCTGACTCGCTGAGTTCCACATGCACTTTTATTTTTTGACAAGTAATTAAGTCAAGTCGAGGTTATTGTTATATGCATGGTGTATGGTGAGGTACAGGTACAATTAAAAATCTTGCATGCAGAAGCATCACAGACACAAATACTTAGACGAACACAAAACATGTAATAAAGTAGCTCTGCTTCCTGCTTTTAAATGTGGGGGATGTGAGTATTTTCAGCATAAAGTGCATGAAAATGTTGGAAATGGCCATATTTAATATTTATATTTTCTACTCCATACAAATTTGACAAAGGAGAAAATTGAATAATTGAAAGACTGGAAAGTTAAGCCAACCCAAAGCACGGTATACTAATTAGATGACAAGATGTAGCATGTCAAGCTGCTACGGAGTTAATGCTTCTTCACACAACCTTTATATCTCTGTTGTTGCATCTCGAACAAGCCCATGGTTTAATCATGTGCTGCCAAAGTGCAATTTACAATTGAAAATCAGACCATGTATCCATATTCCTAAGATTTGCTGCATGGTAGCAATAATAGACAATAGACAATAGGTGCAGGAGTAGGCTATTTGGCCCTTCGAGCCAGCACTGCCATTCAATGTGATCATGGCTGATCAGTATAATGTGGATAAATGTGAGGTTATCCACTTTGGTGGCAAGAACAGGAAAGTAGACTATTATCTGAATGGTGGCCGATTAGGAAAAGGGGAGATGCAACGAGATCTGGGTGTCATGATACACCTGTCATTGAAAGTAGGCATGCAGGTGCAGCAGGCAGTGAAGAAAGCGAATGGTATGTTAGCATTCATAGCAAAAGGATTTGAGTATAGGAACAGGGAGGTTCTACTGAAGTTGTACACGGTCTTGGTGAGACCACATTTGGAGTATTGTGTACAGTTTTGGTCTCCTAATCTGAGGAAAGACATTCTTGCCATAGGGGGAGTACAGAGAAGGTTCACCAGACTGTTTCCTGGGATGGCAGGACTTTCATATGAAGAAAGACTGGATAGACTCAGCTTGTACTCGCTAGAATTTAGAAGATTGAGGGGGGATCTTATAGAAACTTACAAAATTCTTAAGGGGTTGGACAGGCTAGATGCAGGAAGATTGTTCCCGATGTTGGGGAAGTCCAGAACAAGGGGTCACAGTTTAAGGATAAGGGGGAAGTCTTTTAGGACCGAGATGAGAAAAGAAATTTTCACACAGAGAGTGGTGAATCTGTGGAATTCTCTGCCACAGAAGGTAGTTGAGGCCAGTTCATTGGCTATATTTAAGAGGGAGTTAGATGTGGCCCTTGTGGCTAAAGGGGTCAGGGGGTATGGAGAGATGGCAGGTACAGGATACTGAGTTGGATGATCAGCCATGATCATATCGAATGGCGGTGCCGGCTCGAAGGGCCGAATGGCCTACTCCTGCACCTATTTTCTATGTTTCTATGTTTCTATCCCCAATCAGTACACCATTCCTGCCTTCTCCCCATATCCCCTGACTCCGCTATTTTTAAGAGCCCTATCTAGTTCTCTCTTGAAAGCATCCAGAGAACCTGCCTCCACCGCCCTCTGAGGCAGAGAATTCCACACTCTATGTGAGAAAAGGTACTTAAGCAGTAAATAAAGACATTAAATGTATGTTTCAGAGTATTTATTGGAAAGATAATTGAAATTGCTGAACATGCTGACCAACTTTTCTAATGCAGAGATGACCTGCTCAATAGTGAGGGGTTGCACCTGAACTGGAGCAGAACCAATATCCTAGTGGGCAGGTTTGTTAATGCTGCTCAGGAAGGTTTAAATGAGATTATCAAGGATGTGGGGTCCAGTGCAGTAGTGAGGTAGGTAGGAGGCTGGAAGTCAGTACAGACGTTAATGGCAGCAACTACAATAGGCAAGATTGGCAGGAGCACGGCAGGGAGCAAGGAAGGATCATTGGTTAAAAATTTTTAAGCATGATGTCTGACAGGGAAAGCAATTGAACTCCATGCATGGATAGGTGTGTGCGAATGGGTTGTTATAGCCATTACGGAAACCAAGCTAGCAAGGGACGGAACAGACTTAGGGCTCGAAATTAGCGGTTGCCCGGGTGCCATTGACCATCCAAAGTGCCGCCAGGCAACCTAAGCGCTGAGTCATTTTGCCCGGCTTGGCACTGCAGATACTGGTTTATACCGAAGATAGACACAAAAAACTGGAGTAACTCCGCGGGTCAGGCAACATCTCTGGAGAATGGAACGTGACATTTCGTGTCGGCGATGGCTGTATTGCGGGGCAAAGATACCAGGTGCGTGGCGATGAAGGGTCAGAGCGAATGACGGGCCCCACACAGTGGCAGCAGCGGCCACGACAACGGCTCCATCTCCTCCTCTCGCACTCCGCCCGCCCTGATAGCGGAGGCTGCTTGCAAATCTGCTAACGGCGCTTTCAAAACAAACCCTCCCACAGGCCGGGAGGAGGAAGGGAGGGAGGGGGAGGCCTCGGCGTGCGAGAGAGTATGTTTTGAGAGCGCCGTTAGCAGATTTGCAAGCAGCTGCTGCTATCAAGGTGGGCGGGGTCCGGGAGGAGGAGAAGATGGAGTCGCTGTTCCGCCGCTGCTGCTGCTGTGCGAGGCCCGTCATTCGCTAATACCGTTCTGAAGCAGCTGCACCAAAGATCCTATAGCTATAGGATCTTTGAGCTGCACCGCTCGGCCCCGCACCTTGCTGTTGGTTGGTGGAGGAGGGGAGGCGGTGGTGAGGAGATCCCAACCGCCTCCCCCTTTGGCAACGGCACTTGGCGATGGACAGGGCCGGACAAGGCAGCAGGGCGATGTTGTCCGAGGAGCGCTGACCTTCCTTCCTCCCCAACTCGCTCCCCCCCCTCCCTCTCTCTCTCTCTCGTACGGCCCCCTCCACCCCCCCCCTTATTCTGGGACCCCCTCCTCTCCATCCCCACTGATCCCCATTCCTGCCTCTATTCAGTCCTCACTGACATCCCCTAACAAGGGGCTCCCCCCCCCCCCCCCCAAGGCCCCCCCCCCCCCCCCCAGGTGTAGCGGACAGGGGAGGGGAAAAATTCATCCTACGCTGATCACCCTATCCACCTCTCATGATTCTCCTTCCACCCCCCCCCCCCCCTGAGGCCCCCCCATCCATTCCTACACTGGTCCCCCTATTCATCCTGTACTTACCCCCCCTTCCCATCCACCCTGCACTTCTGTCCCTCCATCCATCCATCTAACAAGGGGAGTGGTACTAATCCATGCATTCATCCCGTACTGACCCACCCTCCATTTACCCTGCACCATCCCCTCATTCATCCTGTAGTGGTCCCCCATTCATCCTGCACAGACCTGCCGATCCACACTGTACTGACCCACCCCCCCCCCCCCCCCCCCATTCATGCTGCGCTGATCTCCCCCCCCCCCCCCCATCCATCCTGTACTGATCCTCCCATTCAAGAAGAATGGGGAGGAACAGTCTGAAGAAGGGTCTCGACCCGAAACGTTGCCTATTTCCTTCGCTCCATAGTTGCTGCCTCACCCGCTGAGTTTCCTCAGCACTTTTGTCTATCCCCATCCATCCCGTACTGATCCCCTCCCATTCATCACCACTGACATCCCCCGTGCTCTCCCCTCACAATTTTACCTACTCCAACCAACACGTACTAATTCACCTGCCTCAATCCATCCATTCCGCCCCGATTGCCTTCTAAACCCCGCCATCTATCCACCCGCACTGCTTCACACCCCCCCCCCCCCCCCGACCCTTTTGTGCTGGAAATGTCAATAGAGCGAACAACGGAATGCAATCAAATGTGTTTTAATTCCCAATGTTATTATTTGTTTAGTCCATAAAGATGGATTCATTAAATTGTGAACACGTGAAACATTAAAACCGCAGTGTTCGATTGTCACTGCTACCGTTGACACGTTATTACAGAATTCATTTTAACGGCAAATCATTGCTCTTAATATGGAGTATCAGTATTGTAGTTATTTATTGAGCAACATTCACAACTATACTTTGGATTTATCCAGGTTTCACTTCTACAGTCAGTCATATACAACACAAATTTGGTCAGGAGATATTTCAGTTGAAATTTTAACGTTAATTCTGAAGTGGGAATGATGGAAACAGCGTTTATCAACAATTTCTTTTTAATCTGGTGCTTACAAGCTGGGTATTTTCATTGCTGCTCACAACACATACATCTAATCTGGATCTGGTAATGTGGTGTCTTGACACCTTTAAACATATTACCAAAAGAACATTTGCTGCATTTATGTCCTTTGGCCATCTCTTGTCAGTTAGTGTAATGTTTAACCTGTCAGATGGGTATAGTCAGTTTTAACAGCTATTATCATAAAGTGCCTTTAGAAATTTCCTTGCAACCTGTATATTTTTTTGTGGATAAATTATGTGTGAAGCGAGAGTGTTTCTGTACCAATAGCAATAACGACCCATGCTCTGGCCATGTCATGATACTTTTCGGTCCTTCACAGAAAACATGCTTGCATCAATCTGTAGTGTGCATGGTTAAGCATATATGTTAGCATGGTCCACGATTTATTGACACAGGTTGATCATATGCTGAATAATCAAACCACATTTTAGTTTGGAAGTGGAAAGAACTGATAGAAATTGCATTAATAGCAATGTGTAAAAAGAGTCGAGATACCGTTTTATAATTTTGCTGCATGTCATTGTGCGATATATCATATCTTGATTGGTGAATATGTATAGTTTGTGACTTTATTTGAAGCAGAAATAATATGTGAATGCCTCATTGAGCATAATTCCGACTGGTAACTACGCACTTCGTCCGAGCACATTATCGCACACGTCATGCAAGCCGTCTTAAATGACCACCTAAACTGTCATTTGGCAACCTAAAAAGCTGCCTAGGTTGCCCGGCTGGCAACAGGGAAAAAAGGTTAAGTGAGAGCCCTGGAACAGGTAGCTTAATGTTCCAGGATGCACGAGGCTAGAGGCGAGATGGACGTAGAGGTAAAGGAGGAGGGGGCAGTGCATCACTGAATAAGGAGGTCATGCTAGTAGTCCGAGATTTCATTGTTGCCGGATTATCCAATGGCCTTATATGAGTGGAATAGTCCCAAATAGTCCATGGGAATTAGAGGAACAAATTTGCTGGTAGATTGCAGGCAGTTACAAGAGTAAAAAGGTTGGCATAATACGAATCCTAAATAAAAAGAAAAAATAGGGTTCTGGTCAGGGAAAAGAAGACAGGTCAGGTATAGGCAGCTGGGATCACGTGCATCTCAGGAAGATTTATGATATTGGTTTATTGTGACGTGTACAGATGTACAATGAAAAGCTTTTATTTGCGTGCTAACTAATTAAATCAGATCATACTATAAATGTATACAACCAAGCTGTTCACAATTACAACAGGTTGTGCAAAGAGGAAAAATACCAGAATGCAGAATATAGTTTACAATATTTCAGCATTGCAGTCATGGAGAAAAAGTCCGAAGTCTGCAATGAGGTAGGTTGGAAAATCGGGACTACAGCTTAGTTTATGGAAAGACCATTCAGTAGTCTGATAACAAGAGAGAAAGAAGTTCTTCCTGAGTTTGTTGGAACATGCTTTCATGCTTTTGTATCTTTTGCCTGATGGGAGCGGGAGAAGAGGGAATGACCGGGGTGAAATTCAATGATCGGATTGATGGATATATGGAATGAGCTTTCAAAGAAGTCGTTGAAGCAGGTACAACTATATTTAAAATACATTTGGGCACGTACATGGCGAGAAATATTTTAGGGGAATGTGTTTCAAATACGGGCAAATGTGGCAAATTTAGATGGGTCATCTTGGTCAGCATGGAAACTTGGGGTGAAGGGCCTGTTTCCATGCTCTATGATTCTATACTTCTTTGGCTAACTTTTTGTTGCTTGCCTTGGTAATATGATATGGTAACTTGACATTGTAGCACTAACATAACTGGTTATGCACTGAGAACACCAACTTTGGATGAGCGCTTGCCATCTGTGTATGACATATTATTTCATATTTCATCAGGCATGGAAGGTATTTAGGGAAATAAAATATTTTTAGTTTATATTTTTTACATTTCCATTCCAAAGGTGCAATGAATATCACGGCTCTTCTACAGTGTTCTCATAATCCTGCAATTGTCTCAGAATCCCATCAGGGCCTTCAATAAAAATACGAAATATTAGAATCACACATCAAGTCAGGCAGCATCTGTGGAAGGAGAAAAAAAAAGTAAGATTTCAGATTGGAAATCCTTCATCTTATAAAAGGTTTTTGATATGAAATATTAATTATATTTCTCTTTCCACAATACTGTCTGACCTGCTGAGTGTTTCTAACAAGAAGGGTTTGAAGAAGGGTCTCAACCCGAAACGTCACCCATTCCTTCTCTCCAGAGATGCCTGTACCGCTGTTACTACAGCTTTTTGTGTTTATCTTCGTTTTAAACCAGCATCTGCAGTTCCTTCCTACATATGTTTTTCACAATTACCGTTTTTATTTCAGGTTGCGAGCATCTGCAGTTTTTTTGTCATTTGGTTGCACTTGGGCCGTGCTTGTGCTTGGCTCCGTGTTCCCAATGATCTGTGAATGGCTTTATTAAAGCAATATCACAAAACCCATACCTCTGTCAGCCTATTCAAATAATTTCATCAAAGGCCTATAAAACAGACCACAAAGTGCTTGAGTAGCTCAACGGAATAAGTCTGGAGAAGAGTCCCAACTTGAAACGTCACCACCATCCCCTCCCCCTTCCCAGTTCCCCAACCAGTCTTACGGTCTCTGACCACATTTTATCTGTTTGCTTTGTTGTTACCTTCTCCCAACTAACAATGATCTATTCTACATTTTCCTTGAACTTCATTCCCTCTGTCCTGTTTTCACACCTTACACTTCCTTATCTATACACTTCCTTATCTATGTAACTCTCACTCCGCTGACATCAGTCTGAAGAAGGGTCTCGGCCCGAAACATCACCCATTCCTTCTCTCCAGAGATGCTGCCTCTCCCGCTGACTTACTCCAGCATTTTGTGTATATCTTCGATTTAAACCAGCATCTGCCTTTCCTTCCTACACACAGAAACATCACCTATCTATTCCCTCCATAGATGCTGCCTGACCCACTACACTTAATGTTTTGCTCAAGTTTCCAGCATCTGTAGCTCTTTGTCCGTCCTGTGGCAATGTTAAGAGAGGCTGTTTGAGCTATGGTTCTTATTATATTTCTTTTTATACATTGGCACTGTGACCTGGGAGTTTTTATGGGTGTTCAGTTTCAAGATACAAGATACATTTATTTGTCACATGTGCCAGTTGACACAGTGAAATGTGATCACCATACAGCCAGACAATAAAATAAAGAACACAACACACGATTGAGTTCAACATAAAACATCCCCACACAGCAGAATCAAAAGTTTCCCACTGTAGGGCACCAAAGTTAGTCATCTTCCTCTGATGTTCACCCGTGGTCGGGGCCTCTGGAGCCCCCCGCAGTCGCCGCTACGGGCGGCCCGTCGCTCAGGCCTGCTCGCCGAGATGTTGGCACCCCGACGTCAGAACGGGAGGCCAACCTCAGCAGCTTGGACCTCCAAATCGGCCGGTTCCCCACCGGAGTCCGCTGCTCCCGATGTCCCCAGGCCGCGCCGGGCGGAGATTCAACGCTGACGGCCCTCGGCAAAGGGCCCCAGGACTCCGCGATGTCGGTCAGCGCCGCCCACACTGGGAGCTCCGCAAACCGCAGCCCCGCGATGTTGGAGCAGCGGGCCCAACAGAGCTCCAAAAGGCGATCCAGGTAGGTATCGCACGCTCCATGGTGAATCCAGCAGCGCGCCGCCGCTGCCGAAGCTCTGGTCTGGTCCCCGGTCTCCGGTAGGAAAGGATGCTCCAATCCAGTGGTAGGCCGCGAGGTGGGGGGGGGGGCGAGGACGCGACTTGGAGAAATAGTCGCATCCCAGCCAGGAAGCGACTGGGAAGCGATTTCCCCCTTACCCCTCCCCCTTCCCCCACATAGAAAAACGAAAGAATCCCCAAAACAAAACTGTTAGACAAACTAAAATAGAAAAAAGGTAGGGAAAAACGGACAGGCTGTAGGCAGAGGCGCCTTCAATGCAGCACCCCTCGTGATTAAATGTACTAGGACTGCTGAGTCTTGTTTTGAGTTCTTCTTGAATGTTTGACAAGCATCCTCTTGCAGATCTTTTGGGACTTTGCATGTATTTTTCAATTATTTGTGGTGGAAGTTGCATTCAAAGCCATTAGTGTCCATTCCTTAGTGTTGTTGAAAAGATGGCAATGAATTATCTTTATGAACACTGCATTCCTGCTGGTGAAGGTAGTCATACAGTTAAAGTGTTGCAAAAATTAAGAAACACAGATACATTTCCAATTTAGAATGGCACTTGCAGAGGAATTTGCAGGTATTAATTTTCCCATATGGTTACAGTTCTTCGTGGTAAGAATTTTACCAGTTTCCATAACATCATGTGATAGAAGTAGAATTCAGCCCATCAAGTCTACTCTGCCATTCAATCATGGCTGATCTATCTCTTCCTCCTAACCCCTTTCTCCTGCCTTCTCCCCAAAACCTCTGACACCCGTACTAATCAAGAATCTATTTATCTCTGCCTTAAATATATCCACTGACTTGGCCTCCACAGCCTTCTGTTGCAAAGAATTCTACAGATTCACCAAGGTCCGACTAAAGAAATTCTAGTAGAAACATCCTCTCCACATCAACTCTATCCAAGTCTTTCACTATTCGGTACATTTCAATGAGGTCCCCCCTCATTCTTCTAAACTCCAGCAAATATAGGCACAGTGCCATCAAACGCTCATCATATGTTAACATACTCATCCTTTTGAGGGATAATGTTGATGAAGCCTTTGGAAATTGTTGCAGTAGGTATATTGTGCAATCATGGTGTTTTGAAGGTGAAGGGAGTGAATGATCAGAATGGTGGATTGTTTGGATCTGAAATGGTGTAAAGCTTATTGAGTGTTTTTGGACTTGCGCCTTGCTGATGCTGGATCGGCTTTGGGGATTCAAGAATTGAGAGATTCGTTGTCGGGTTCCCTGCCTCTGATCTATAAAAACCACTGCATTTGTACCAGATGATCTGCGTATTTCAGATTCTGGTCACTGGTGAATCCGAACTCAGAATGTGATTGTCAGAGAAATTCAGTGGCAGTAATGTTGACAAATGTCAAGGGCGATTGAAGATGATTGGGCCTGGGATGTTGCCAAATGAACCTTTACAGTGATTTATTTAAATACATAGGTTGTACTGTTCCTACAGATGAGATTTACTTTCTGCTGAGGTTTTATTCAAACTTTCAGCACATTCAATTTCATGGAGAAAAGGCAGGTACGGGATACTGAGTTGGGATGATCAGCATGATCATATATAAATGGCGGTGCAGGCTCGAAGGGCCGAATGGCCTACTCCTGCACCTAATCTCTATGTTTCTATGTTTCTAATTTCCATGAAAAGCAAAAGACAACTTGTTGGAAATACTCAGTAAATCATTAAGATGAAATGGTTCTCACTATCTAGATGCTGCCTGGGCTGCTGAGTGTTTCCTCCATTTTCTATTTCTTACAATTCAAATTAGCGGTCACTCCACTGTGTAGCCACCTGCACTGGGCACCAGATGGCTCTATATAGCTACTTTTACTCCCAATTTTGTCTCCAGATAACTATTTTTTCTTCTGACCTACTCACCATTGCACGTACCTTTGTGTGCATTTGTGTGTGTGTGTGTAGTCATTCACTAATTGCCACAACCAATTAGATCATTTAAAAATTGCAGGAATGAAGATGCTACACACGGATGGCCAATGAATGTTAACAATAACTGGGAAGTGGAGGTGAACAATGAAATATCTCGACTATAATTGCCATTTCTGAAAATAATGGCATTTTATACTCGTCTACCTTTAACTTAGTGGAACCAGCATTAAAGACAAACCCACTAAGGTTGATTTTCACATAGACAAAGCAAGAAATTGTTGTGCATTTTCTATCAGACCATTGGGAATAAGATGCCCCAAAAGTTAACTCCACAGCAGAGCACTAATGCTTCTGGCATTCACTGAAGAAAGTTTCAGTCTCTATTGCCATTGAATGCCAACCCAATACTCTTTGAGGTTGTCAAAGTGAATGACTACATTATGTTATATTTTTTTCTGCTGACTTCTGTGCTAGAATATATTAGAAATCAGCTGGAGTGTTGAGATGAAGAATCTTTCTGGAAATTCTAATTCGCAGCAGCCTTCATTGTCCCAGAGTTAAACTCATTTTGTTCTTCTGCATTCTTTTATTTTTGTTGGTGAATGTAAATATTATACATTTAAATGTTATTTGAGAATAAACCAAACTCAAAATTCATTTTTTAGAATGCTACAAACTTCTTTGCTATCATTCAAGCACATGCTATGGTGATGTAGAACTCATACAATAAAGATACATCAGAGTAATGACAGAAATGGAAAGTTATTTATGAAGAATGGCAATATACTTATTTCTACTGGAAAAAAAACAATGGAAAGTAGAGTTAAATGAAGTTTTTGAAGGTATAGGTTTTGATAATGAAAAACTATTTTCACTCAAGCAAAAAACAAAATATTGGAGTAATTCAGCAGGTCAGGCAGAATCTGGAAGGAAATGGACAGGCAACATTTGAGGTCGGGACACTTCATCCCAACCCAAAAAACGTTGCCTATTCATTTCCCTCCACAGAGGCGGCCTGACCCACTGAGTTGCTCCAGCACTTCGTTTTTTCCCCCACGATTCCAGTGTCTACAGGCTCTTGTGTTTCTGTACAATTTTCACTGGTTGAGGGTAAAATAAACGAAAACAATTGTTGAGGATGCGGAAATCTAAAATGCAAAAAAAGATTGTGGGATAGATCAGGCGAGGCAGCACGTGTGGGGGTTGAAATAGAGCTCGTGTTTGAATTCAAGTCGCCTCTCATCAGTATGCAAATGCATTCTCGTGAGATAAAATACATTTACGTTGCAGAGAAAGGCACGTGGAAAAAAAACAAAAGAGAAAGTCTAATAAAATGGAAGATAGGAAAGACTAAATGACTAAAAACATGAAGGTGCAGAGCAAAGGAATACATGGCAGTGATAACAATGAGCAGGTTGATCATTTAGTAAACCAATTTAAATCTTCTGATGGCTAAATACTAACTTTGACCTTTCATCAAAATTGGGAAAGTTAGAGATGCACAATTTTAAGATGCAAAAGAAAGGAAAATTATGAGTCAAAACTAGGGCAGGGCCTTTACAGTGAATGGTTGGGACCTTGGGAGTGTTGTAAAGCAGATGGATTACAGGTAACAGAGTTCCATGAAAATGGTGTCACAGGGTGGTCAAGATGCCCTTTAGTACACTGGCCTTCATCATACGGTCAACAATGATAGGAGTCGAATTAGGTTATTCAGCCCATCTAGTCTACTCTACCATTCAATTATGGCTGATCTATCTCTCCGTCCTAACCCCATTCTCCTGCCTTCTCCCCATAACCTCTGACGCCAGTCAGGGTATTGAGTGTAGACGTTGGGATGTCATGTTACAGTTGTACAAAACATTAGTGAGGTCACACTTGGAGTACTATGCTCAGTTTGGTCACCCTGCTATAGGGAGGATGTGATGTCATTAATCTTGTAAGAAACCAGAGAAGATTTACGAGGATGTTGCCAGGACCTGAGGGGCTGAGCTATAGGGGCGAGGTTGTGCAGGCTAGAAGAGCAGGAGGCTGGGGGGTGATCTTATACAGGTGTATAAAATGATGAGGGGAATAGATGAACTGAATGTACAGAATATTTCACCCAGGATAGAGGAATGATAAACAAGAGGACATATGTTTAAGGTGACCGGGCAAGATGTAATACAAACCTGAGGGGCAAGGGTTGTGGATATATGGAATGAGCTGCCAGAGGTGGTACTGGAGGCAGGTACTATAATAGCATTTAAAAGACACTTGGATAGGTACATGGATAGGAAAAGTTCTGAGGGATATGGGGCTAACAATGGCGGGTGGAACTAGAGTAGATGTGGCATCTTGGTTGCATACGCAAGTTTGGCGGATGGGCCTGTTTCTGTGATGTATGACTATGACTCAATGTTTCAGGTCATTGGTGAAACCACACCATCAGTACTGAATGCAATGTCAACAAAATAGAGAGAGTACAGAGGAGATTTACTAGAATGTTGCCTGGGTTTCAACAACTAAGTTACAGAGATAGGTTCAATAAGTTAGGTCTTTATTCTCTGGAGCGCAGAAGGTTAAGGGGGGACTTGATAGAGGTCTTTAAAATGATGAGAGGGATAGACAGAGTTGATGTGGACAAGCTTTTCCCTTTGAGAATAGGGAAGATTCAAACAAGAGGACATGACTTCAGAATTAAGGAACAGAAGTTTAGGGGTAATATGAGGGGGAACTTCTTTACTCAGAGAGTGGTAGCGGTGTGGAATGAGCTTCCAGTGGAAGTGGTGGAGGCAGGTTCATTGGTATCATTTAAAAATAAATTGGATAGGCATATGGATGAGAAGGGAATGGAGGGTTATGGTATGAGTGCAGGCAGGTGGAACTAAGGGGAAAAAAATTTGTTCGGCACGGACTTGTAGGGCCGAGATGGCCTGTTTCCGTGCTGTAATTGTTATATGGTTAATATGGTGTTATGGTGTCTTTACTTACAGAAAGATATTGGAGACAGTTCAAGCAAAGTTCACAAGATTGATTCCCAGAATAAAGGAATTGTCTTAGAGGAATAGTTAAGCAAGTCGGGCCTGAACTGATTGGAATTTGGAAGAGTGGTATATGTAAAGCACAATTGAAATATATACAGTATAATGTTCTGAATGTGTTTGGCAGGGTGAACTAGAGAAAGATTCCCCTTGTGGAGGAATCGTGACATTCTCAGTATAAAGATTTAAGATGCACGCGAGGTGTAATTTCTTCTCTCTTAGGATTGTGAATTTCTAGAATTCTCTAGTCTACGGTGTGATGAAGCTGTCATTGAATAAATTTAAGGCTAGCATGGATAGGGTTTTGGACATGGGGGAGTTGAGAATTATGGGGAACAGATAGGAAAATGGATTTAAGGCCAAAATCCATGATCTTATTGAAATATAAAGCAGGCTTAAAGTTCCATAATTTCAGCAGCTATTATGAGACCTTTCCATTTGTTGCCTAATATAAATCTTCCTTTCTTTTATTTTCTCAATATTTGATTAACTATGCTTTTTCCAGTACTGACGAAGATCATTCTCTTGAAAAAATAATTGAATGCACCAAAATCTGGTGAGAAACACCATTATTTCCCAGTAACTGTATTGTATTTAACCATAATAAGATACAGTGATTACTGTACAAACACACCAGTCGTGAATTTACTGGCTGGGCTCTGATGGCATTTTCCCAGCTGCATTTCCATGTTGGACTGCAGAGCATGAACTTTATTAATTCTCCAGCATTTAAACTGGGGAAGTTGTCTCGTCATCCATTGCGGAAGTGGCGGCGTTGCCTGGCAGCTGCGGCTCGCCTGCAGTCCGTCTGTTTTTTTTCTTTTTTTTGTTGTTTTCTTTTGGCTGTTTTAGTTAAATTTAGTTTATTAGGTTGTGTATGTGTGTGGGGTGGGTGGGTTTAAACTAAACAGTGTGGGGGAGGAGACAAATTGGAAATACAAGGATGGTTAAAGGGAAATAGAGTATAGGAAAAGTTAAGAAAGACACCATAATTAACGGGGCAGAAAGCTCACGAAGGGATAGGAGAGTGTAGCGACAGATTTTTATATCGTTCAAGAGATTACTCCCTCTAGCCGCTAAATCGACAGCATGGTTAAGGGGAATGTCTTTTATACGCATGCGAGCTCACCGTCAGAACTTCTTCACAGACAAATCTTCCAAAACACAGTCTTTTGATTAATAAATTCTTTATTGTTGATGAAAAACAATAGGGTACATCCAAACTTCTTCTGACTCGTTACTATAATCTTCATCGAACTCCAGCTTATCGCTTTAAACATTAGAAAACTCCTCGTGTCGCCGTTACAGTTTACATGGTCGAAAGGTAAACCTTCTCCATGCTGGTTCCAAACTAAACTAATAACTAAGCTTCTGCTCAAGAAACGTAGCTCAAAACACTCCTTAAAATATGTCACAAATCCCACCCACAATATAACGGACAGTCTAAAATTTAAAGACACATGCCATCATCAATGACACTCGAAAAAACAAGCCAAATGGCCACTACAGAGAGTATGGACGTGAAATAATAATAATAATAATAATAATAATAATAATAATAATAATAATAATAATAATAATAAATACTTTATTGATCCCCTCAGGGAAATTCAGATGTCCAGAAGCCCCCAACCAACAAACACAGATTCAAAACGAACGCAGACAGAAAATACATAGAATACACTGTGGACACTACCTGAGAGCAATAAATACTTAAAAAGACCAATAATTAACAATTAAAAATTAAACATTGCAAAAATGCATCCCCCTACAGCCTAGCGGTCTGAATTATAAAATCTAATGGCTGCAGGGGTGAAGGATCTCCTGAACCGCTCCGTTCTACAGGGCAGGGAGAGGAGCCGGTTGTTGTTCCGAGTGCTCGTTTGACTCTCCAGAATTACATGGTAGGGATGCCCGGGGTTTTTCAGGATGACCTGCACCGTGTGCCTCATACGCCTCTCAAGCACATCCATCCCAGAGTCTACTCTCCCCTCCAGCACTGAGCTAGCTCGTTTTACCAATTTGACCAGCTTCTTGTCGTTTTTTGCACTAATGCTGTTGCCCCAGCAGACAACAGCGTAGAAAATAACACTTGCAACCACAGTGTTGTAAAACATGTGCAGCATGTCATTACACACATTGAAGGATTTGAGCCTTCTGAGGAAAAAGAGTCTGCTCTGGCCTTTTTGTAGAGGGAGTCAGAGTTGACAGACCAGTCCAGTTTGTTATCGAGGTGCACTCCAAGGTATTTAGATGTCTGCACCACCTCAATGTCAGCCCCAGCAGCGTTGACTGGCTGAAGGGGGAGCTTGGACCTGCCAAAGTTAACCACCATCTCTTTAGTCTTAGTTGTGTTCAGGATGAGACAGTTCTCTTCACTCCAGGCACAAAAGGAACTGGTCAAGTTCCTGTATTCCTCCTCCTGCCCGTTCCTTCACATACCACAATCGCTGTATCATCAGAATATTTCTGTACGTGGCATGTGTCAGACTTATAGTTAAAGTCTGCTGTATACAGGGTGAAGAGGACCGGGGCCAGAACCGTTCCCTGTGGGGCACCAACATTGCACACCACTGTGCCAGAGACACTGTCCCCCAGCTTGACAAACTGTGGTCGACCCGTCAGGTAGTCATATATCCAGGAGATAAATGTGGAATCCACCCCCATCTTCTTAAGCTTGTCATTCAGAATCAGGGGTTGGATGGTGTTGAACGCACTTGAGAAGTCGAAGAACATAATCCTCACATAGCCACCGGGTTTGTCCAAAAAGGAGTAGATCCGGTGCAGCATGTAGAGGACTGCGTCATCCACCCCAATGTTCTCCTGGTATGCAAACTGTAGTGGGTCGAGTGCGTGCTGGACTTGTGGTCTCAGGAGACGAATGAGTAGCCGCTCCATTGTTTTCATGATGTGGGATGTAAGGGCCACCAGTCTGTAGTCGTTGATCTCGGTCGGCCGCCCTGCTTTGGGAGCCGGCACGAGACATGATGTTTTCCACAGACCTGGTACCCTCCCTGACTGGAGGCTCAGGTTGAAAATGGTCTGGAGCGGCTCCGCCAGCTGAGCCGCACAGTCTTTTAGTAGCCTGGGACATACACCATCAGGGCCAGCTGCTTTACCAGGGCGCACGCAACCTCCTCAGCTCAGCTCTCACCTTGTCCGCCGTGAAGAACAGTTGAGGAGATGCCGGCATAGGAGGTGCTGCAGCTGTGGTGTTAGGGGGGTTGCCTCGTGAAGGTGATGGTGGGGGAGAGGCTGCACCTGTAGAGGTGGGAGGGGATACCAGATCAAACCTGTTATAGAATTCAGGTATATATTCAGAATTCAGAATATAGAACTCATTGGCCTTATCCACGTCTCCTGACGGCTGGCTTCTCTTCTCCTTGAAGCCAGTGATGGTCTTCATTCCTCGATGTGAAAGGTGAGGTGAATACTGGATTTAAAGTATATATGAATGCACAAAGTGTTAGAAATAAAGTGGATGAGTGGATGAGCTTGAGGGAACTACAGAGACATGGCTGCAAGAGGACCAGGGCTGGGAACTGAATATTCAGGGGTATACGTCCCATCAAAAAGACTGACAGGTGGGCAGAGAGGGTGGGGTAACTCTGTTGGTAATGAATGAAATTCAGTCCCTTGCGTGGGGTGACATAGAATACAGGGTACAGACATGGTTAGAAAATTGGTTGGCAGACAGGAAACAAAAAGTAGGGATTAACTGGTTCCTTTCAGAATGGCAGGCAGTGAGTAATGGGGTACCGCAAGGCTCGGTGCTGGGACTGCATCTATTTACAATATACATTAATTATTTGGATGAAGGGATTAAATGTAACATTAGCCAATATACAGATGACACAAAGCTGGGTGGCTGTGTGAACTGTGAAGAGGATGCTGTGAAGATGCAGGGTGACTTGGACAGGTTGGGTGAGTGGGCAGATGCACGGCAGATGCAGTTTAATGTGGATAAATGTGAGGTTATCCACTTTGGTGGCAAGAACAGGAAGGCAGATTATTATCTGCATGGTGTCAAGTTAGGAAAAGGGGAAGTACAACGGGATCTGGGGGTCCTTGTTCATCAGGCACTGAAAGTAAGCATATAGATACAGCAGGCATTGAAAACATGGCATGTTAGCCTTCATAGCAAGAGGAGTTGAGTATTGGAGCAAAGAGGTCCTTCTGCAGTTGTTACAGGACCCTAGTGAGACCACACCTGGAGTATTATGTGCAGTTTTTGTCTCCAAATTAGAGGAAGGACATTCTTGCTATTGAGGGAGTGCAGCGTAGGTTCACAAGGTTAAATCCCGGGATAGCGGGACTGTCATATGTTGAAAGAATGGAGCGACTGGGCTTGTATACACTTGAATTTATTTTTTCCTTTTATTTATTTTTTTATTTTTTCTTTAAAAGAGAAAGAAATAAAAGAAGTAAGAAAAGTAAGCAAGAATCGTGAAGGTGCAGGAAAGTGTTGGGAGAAAAGAACCCCTTAGGGAAGGAATTAGAGAAGGAAGCAAAGAAAAGAAATAAGACCCTAGAAAGAAAAGAAAAACAAGGAAAAAAGGAAAATCAGTCGCTCTATTGTAACACAAAACTCCGCAAAAAAGGATATACCAACCGTGTTTTTATTAAAAATTTATTTTATACCCCCCATTACCAGGTCCTGGTAGCCTTTATATTTTAACTTATTATTGCACCTTAGCTTGTAATAGTTCCATAAATGCAGACCACGTCTTTTGGAAGTGATCTGCTTTACCTGCTAGGAGGAGTCTCATCTCTTCCAAGTGTAATGTTTCGAACATGTTTGAAATCCACATTTTTGTTGTTGGTATTGGAGCATTTTTCCAAAATTTAAGTATAAGCATTTTTCCGATTATTAGCCCATAATCAAGTAAGTTCTTTTGAAACATATTTAATTCAGGGTTACCTTCCGATATTCCAAAAATGATCCATTCTACTCTGGGTAAAAGTTTTGTTTTAAATAATTTTGTAAAGATTTCAAATATTTCGTTCCAGAATTTTTGAATTTTTATACAGAAAACAAAAGAGTGCGCTATGTTAGCTTCTTGTACCTGACATTTATCACAAATTGGTGAGACATTGGGGAAGAGTTTATTTATTTTAGTTTTTGAATAATATAGTCTGTGTAATGTTTTATATTGGATTAGAGTATGTCGTACGTTGATCGAGCATTTATGCACATATATTAAGTGTTTATCCCAGCTCTCTTTTGAAATTTTTATAGCTAATTCTTGTTCCCAATCTCTTCTAATATTATCTGTTGTAGGTATTTCTATATTCAATATAATATTATATAAGTATGATATTAAATTTGCTGATTCAGCCTTTATCTTCATGGCTTCATCTAATAAGTCTGGGGGCATATTATAATAGTCTTTTGTATATTTTTTCAGATAATCACGGATTTGAAGATATTTAAAATATTGATTATTTTTCAAGTTATATTTCAGTTGTAGTTGTTGAAATGGTAATAATTTCCCTAATTCATACAGGTCTCCGAGCGTTTTGATTCCCGTTCTTTCCCATTGTGTAAATGATTTATCTATAATTGAGGGTTTAAACGAAGGGTTATTGGCTATTGGCATTAGCAGAGATAGATTTCTTAATTTTAAGTTCTGTTTTATTTGTTTCCAAGTTCTAATTGTGCTATGTATCATTGGATTTTTATTATAATTATTGTTATTCAAATTCGTTGGTGAGAGGAGAGTCGCTCCTGTATTACCAGGAGCGCAGTCCTCTCTCTCCATTATAATCCAATCCACCTGCTGGGCAGAGTTATCCAGCAGGTGAATCATATTTTTAATTTTTACCGCCCAATTATAGTACATGAAGTTAAGGAGCGCTAGACCACCCATCTCTTTTGGTTTACTGAGGTGTGCTCTTTGTATTCTGTGGGATTTATAATCCCATATAAAGTTTGTGATGTCTGAGTCTAATTTTTTTTTTTTAATTTTTGGAAGATATATTGGAATTGATTGAAATAAATATAGGATTTGTGGTAAAAAAAAAATCATTTTTATAGCATTTATTCGACCTATTAAAGACATCGGCAGCGTTTTCCAGAATTTAATTAGATTGTTTAATTTCTTAAGTAAGGGGCTATAATTAGCATTAAACATACCGTGGTAATTTCTAGTGATTTCAATTCCTAAATATTTAAATTTTTCTGTAGCTATTTTAGAGGGGAATTTCAAAAGATGTGTTGAGTCTTTCGGTTTTCTTGACATAATTTCACTTTTGTTCCAGTTTATTCTGTATCCTGAGAAAGATCCGAAATCCTCGATTAGGTTTAATATGTTTGGTATACTGATTTGGGGTTTTGTGATGTATAGTCTGCGTATAAGGATATTTTGTTATTTGAATGTTTTGTATTATACCCATAGATGTCAGGATGTGTTCTAATTTTTTTCAGCTAAGGGTTCAATTACACTTGAATTTAGAAGGATGAGAGGGATTCTTATTGAAACATATAAGATTATTAAAGGATTTGACATGCTAGAGGCAGGAAACATGTTCCCGATGTTGGGGGAGTCCAGAATCAGGGGCCACAGTTTAAGAATAAGGGGCTGACCATTTAGAACGGAGATGAGGAAAAACGTATTCACCCAGGGAGTTGTGAATCTGTGGAACTCTCTGCCTCAGAATGCAGCGGAGGGCAATTCTCTGGATGCTTTCAAGAGAGAGTTAGATAGAGCTCTTAAAGATAGCGGAGTCAACGGGTATGGGGAAAAGGCAGGAATGAGATGCTGATTGTCGATGATCAGCCATGATCACAGTGGCTCGAAGGTCCGAATGGCCTATTCCTGCACCTATTGTCTATTGTGTTAGATTTAATAATAACAGTATGATTTTATTTTTAGGATTTTTATGAGATTTTTTCTTGTCATCTGTTTAAAAAAAGACTAGACTATGTGGGACCCGTTGGGTCCCAGTGACACGGGAGGCCTGGTCCTCCAACGCAACCCATTCCCCAACGCAATATTCCACCACTCACCTGTTAGGGGGAGAGGGGAGTGTGGGGGGAGGGGGGTTGGGGGAGGGAGAGGGTGTGTGGGGAGGGGGTTGTGGGGGAGGGCGGTGTGGGGAGGGGTAGGGTGTAAGGAGGGGGGTGTGGGGAAGGGGGTGTGGGAGGGAGTGCTTGGGGGAGGTGGGTAGGAGGGTGCGTGGGGGAGGGGTGTGTATGTGGGGGAGGGGGGCGTGGTGGGGAGAGTGGGAAAGGGGGGTATTGGGAGGAGGGTGTGGGGGTGAGGGTGAGGTAGGCGGGGGTCGGGTAGTGGTGTGTGTAGGGGAGGGGGGTGGTGTGGGCGAGGGAGGGGGTGAGTGGGCGAGGGGTAGAAGGAGGGCTGTGTGTGCAGGTAGGGGTGGTGGTCACCACAGACGCAGCTCACACTATGCTCATCCCGCACTCTACTAACCCCGCACTCTGCTCACTGCGCACCTTCAGCTTTCGGCCTCACTCAACGGCTCCCG
Organism: Leucoraja erinaceus; assembly: GCF_028641065.1. Taxonomy (NCBI): domain Eukaryota; kingdom Metazoa; phylum Chordata; class Chondrichthyes; order Rajiformes; family Rajidae; genus Leucoraja; species Leucoraja erinaceus. The sequence continues at coordinate 102,649,182 of NC_073379.1, forward strand.
GTCCGGGACCGGCTTCACTCAGCGGCTCCCAGCTCGTTGTGCTGGTTGTCTCAGAAGCAGCCCGCACACTGCTCATTCCGCAAGCTGCTCACTACGCACGTTGCTCTCTCCGTGCGCTGCTCACTCCGCACGTTGCTCACTCCGCACATTGCGCACTCTGCACTCGCTCAACACACTCTGCTCCTTCAACTTTATTCTCCTCGCCGCCGGTGATTGACAGCGGGTGCCGGAAGCGGCGTTTTTTACGATTTTTAAACCTTCATAACTTTTGTACTATTCCACCGATCGGAACAAAACCTGTTGCACTTACAGCACAGAAGAATAGCGAGTATGGTGGCGAAAAATCGTTGCGGTATCGAGTACCATATTTGCGCACATGTAAAAACATCGCAAACCGGAAGAGTACGAGATAAGAGTTTTCTAAGTATACTAGACCAAGTGGGAACCGTTGGGTCCCGTACCCTCAACGCGCGGTTGCGGGGGAAGGGGGCGGCCTGCGGCGTCACTCACACACTAACCACCTCCCACACACACACTAACCACTCCCATTGATATTATATTAATATTATTAATTCACTCCTTTTACCCCATCCCTCACCCTATCCACTCACGTGTAGCCCCCAAAGCGCAGGCTAGGCTAGAGAGGGAGGGGGATAGAGAGAGCGGGACACAAAGGACAGAGGCACAGAGAGGGACACAGAAGCACAGAGAGGGACACAGAGGCACGGAGAGGGACACAGAGGCACAGAGAGGGACATAGAGGCACAGAGAGGCTACACAGAGGCATAGAGAAGGACACAGAGAGGGACATAGAGGCACAGAGAGGGAAACAGAGGCACGGGAGATTGCTGCCTTTTGGAGCTGGGGTTTCCGATTTGCGGCATCTTTTGAGCGGGCAAGCGGTCAGCCCTGGACGACGTGATTTGCAGCGCGTGAACACAACGTGCAGCCATTGTGACGTCATCATGTTATCAGCCAAGGCCAGCGGTTTCAGAGGTTTCAGCGGTTTCATTTTCTAAGATTTGAGATTTTTGAACATTTTGATTAATAACGAGAAATAATGCATTAATTTTTCAGATAAGGCGACTTTTGACTTCACGGGATGAATCTCTACAGGAATATATACAAACTTTTTGTAGTATATTCATGCATATTCATGTATATGTTAATGAGTTAGTGTTGTATATAAGCAGGGAATGTTGGGTAATAAACCTCCCTCGTGATCCAGGCAACCTGCGTGTAAATTGTTATTCATTCTGCCGTCCGGAATATAACAAAATTGGTGACGAGGATGGGATAGAGTTTGTGAACTCATCCTTTAAATACAGTGCAGGATTGTTTTGCAACCCACAGTATTGTTTAACAGTTTAAACAGTAATTACCGAGTTGTGTCGCAGTTGTTTGAGAGCTGGACACAATAGGCCACAGGAGACTGTAGTTTATGCAGGAGACTGTAGTTTAAAACAGCAGCTGTACAAATTGGCAAGGTGATCTCTATGTTGAGGCAAGATGTCGTCCTTGGGATTGCATAACATTTAAGACTTAGTTTTTTTTGTCAAGTTCATAAGCTGAATAGCCTTTGTACAGCTAAGTTTTAGGTGAAGTGTTACACCAGAACAGACAGGAAATCGGGGTTTTTGAACGGACTTTTAAAAAAAAGAGAACAACATGATGGCAACCTCCACTGCTACATCGGAAACCTTGGCACTTTTGACAAGAGTAGAGAGCCATTCAGCTCCCATATGGAGAGAGAAACTTTGTTTTTCACAGCAAACAACATAATGGAGATTAGTGGTGAAGGAGAGACAGTGACTGAAACAAATAAAGCCGTTTGCGAACGCATGAAAACGATTCTGCTCGCGGAGATCGGTCCCGAAGTGTGCGGCACACTCATGAATCTCCTTGCATCCTTAAAGGCAAAAGACATGCTATTCAATTACATTATGAAGAAGTTGGAGGAGCACTTCAACCCAATGCCTCTGGAAATTTCAGAAAGCTATAAATTTGGCACTGGAAACCAGAAGCAGAATGAGCCAATCAATGAGTACATTGTTGCCTTGCAAAACTTAACTTTCCACTGTAACTTTGGAACCTTTCTCGGACGCGCACTACGCGACAGATTTGCTTGTGGTCTAGTGGATGAACAAATTCAGTCCAAACTCATGAGCACTCCAGATCTTACATTCGAGAAAGCATGCAAGATTGCTACTACACTGGAGATGGCATCAAAGAATGCACGCGAGTTTCATCCATGACGGACTGCAGTGGCCGTTTACAGTCACAAGGCAGTGCCTATGGCCAATCCAAGAGGGGCTAAAGCAAAACTAAAGTATGGTGGGGAGCCGAGTTCAGCCAGTTGCTATCGTTGCAACGGTGATCACTCATCTCAATTCAAAAGTTTTGGAGACATGTGGACAAATGAACTGTAAAGTTCAGCGTAATGGTCAGTCAGTAATACTGCCCATCAGAGTGGCCAGCAACAGAAATAAACCAACCCTCCTTGGAAAGGATTGGCTGAGTAGAATAGAGTTAGACTGGAAGAACATTTTCATCGTCGATTTGTCGATATCACGTCTTGAAAACGTCATAATCAAACATGCAAACATTTTTGCCGACAATAACAGGGTACTCTGCACACATTCGACTTAAGCAAGATGTGAAACCTGTGTATTGCCGACCAAGACCTGTACCATATGCACTAAAGCAACAAGTGGAGGAAGAACTTGACAGGTTAGAGCGGAATGGAGTACTCGTGAAGACAGACCAGAATAACTGGTCAACGCCAATTGTGGCTGTATCCAAGGCCGTCAAAATTGTTCGACTATGTGGTGACTACAAAATCACAATCAACCAAGCCGTTGATGATGAACAATATCCGTTACCAACCTCCCAAGATCTGTACGTAGAACTTAGCGGAGCAAGAGTCTTCAGTAAACTGGATTTGTCTCACACTTACGCCCAACTCAATGTCAACAAGGAAAGTCAGCAGTACTTGGCTATCAACACACATAAGGGCTTGTATTCATATACAAAGCTGCCCTATCGTGTGAAATCCTCCCCGAAATTTTTCCAGTCTGTCATGGACAAAATGTTACAAGGCATTTTGCACTGTGTGTGCAACCAGGATGACCTACTGATATTCATATAGGGCATGGTAGAACATCTTGAAATCCTCGAGCAAGTTCTCACACGACTGAACTGCCACAATGTCAAACTGCGACAAAGTAAATGTGCATTTGCACAGTGAGAGGTGGTCTACCTTGGACTCAAAGTAGATGCCAACGGACTTCGCCGTGTGAAGGCAAAAGTGGAAGCAATAGTGGAAGCTCCAAACCCCAACAATGTGTCAGAGCTACGATCATTCCTTGGGATGGTGCAGTTCTATGCACGATTCCTTCCAGATTTAGCAACTGTGCTGAAGCTACTACATCATCTGCTACAAAAAGATGTGAAATGGACGTGGGGAATGGAAGAGCAACGTGCACATGACATCTGCAAGGAACACTTGACAAGTGACAAACTCCTTGTTCACTACAATACGACACGCGAGATGAAACTTGCTTGTGATGCTTCAAGTCATGGTGTAGGTGCAGTGATCTCCCACGTAATGAATGGCGGACAGGAAAAGCCTATTGCTTTTGCATCCCGCACCCTATCACCGAGTGAGCGCAATTATGCACAGATAGAAAAGAAAGCACTTGGCATCGTGTTCAGAATCAAGAAATTCCATCAGTTTCTTCTCGGCAGACCATTCACCTTAGTGATTGATCACAAGCCACTATTAGTGATACTTGGTCCCAAGTCAGCTATACCTTCCATGGTGGCCTCAAGAATGCAGCTCTGGGCAATTCTGCTGTCCCAGTATGACAATAAGGTGGAGTACAGAAGCTCCAAGTGTAACGCAGTTGCAGATGCGTTGTCCCGGTTGCCCCATGGGAACTCCGACGTGAGAAGTGAGAACTCAATCTACACACTGCAAGTTGTAGATGAAGACTTTCCAGTGACTGCAACAGAAATTGCAGCAGAAACAGAGAAAGACACTGTGATGAAGAGGGCTTATGAAGTTGGACTGAAATCGATAGTGGATTGAACTCAGAGCTGAAGCCTTTCCATAATCGACGCCATGAATTATCATGTGAGCAGGGATGCATTGTGGGGTTACAGAGTGGTTGTACCAGAGTCATTGAGAAACAAAATTATGAATGAACCATGCAGAACATCCTGGCATAGTAAGCATGAAGTCAATTGCCAGAAGTTTTGTGTATTGGCCTGGTATTGACAGTGACATCGAGTCACTGGTGAGCAAATGTAGCGTCTGCCAAAATTGCCGGAGTAAACCACCAAAAACACCACTGCAACCCTGGTCATGGCCAAGTAGACCTTTTCAGAGAGTTCATGTAGATTTTTGTGAAAAGGGTAATGATCACTTTCTGGAACTAGTAGATAGTCATTCCAAATGGATTGAGATTAAGCATATGGGGTCAAACACTACTACTGAGTGTACCTTAGATGAGTTGAGATCAATTTTTTGCATGCCATGGTTTACCGGAAGAACTTGTTTCTGATAACGGGCCTCAGTTTCGTTCAGAACGGTTCAGAGTTCATGCAGCTGAATGACGTAAAACACACACTTGTTCCCCCATACCATCCAGCCTCCAATGGGGCAGCGGAAAGGTCTGTTAGAATTGTCAAAGATGCTCTCAAGAAACCTTCAGGGTAGTTCAAAGCTCAGCATGAAACTTTGGCTAGTTTCTTGCTGAAGTACGTAACCGCAAACACACAACAACAGGTTACTCACCTGCAGAACTGTTGATGAAGAGAAGGCTAAGAATACGCCTAAGTCTAGTTCAACCCAATTTGACCTTGAGAGTTGAGCAAAAACATTTAAGTCAAAAACGCCATTTTGACTCCCACAAAAAGTAGAGGTACTTCAAGCCGGATGAGAAGTGTTTGTGTTCTCAGTCCTCCCAACAAGTCCAGTCAAGACAAATGGGATGTTGGGAAAATAGTGGAAGTGTGTGGAACAAAAAGATACTTAGTTGAAGTTGGAGATAGGATCAAAAGTGTTCATGATGATCAAATGATTTCAGCCAAAGATGAACCAAAAAGTGAGCATGGTCCTAACCCCAGAGTTTTTATCTGAAAGTGAGTTGGAAGAGACCACTGTGATTGAAACACAAAGTTCAGTTAGTACAGACAAAGAAACAGTTCCTCTGGTCAAAGTCAGGGTACTAAAACAGAGCCAAACAAGCCTACAGTTGAGTCAACACCTAAACCTGTTACACCTGTTACTGTTTGACGATCAGGCAGGATCCGTAAATCAGTAGTCTGATTAGGTTTGTAAGTTAAGTAACACTGCATAAGTAAAACGAAAATGTGTAGATATGTAAAATATTATGTTTATCATTAAAGATTTCATGAATACTGGTTTAAATCAAGTATCACAACAACAAAATTGTAACAGTGTGCTTAGATTTAATACTTAAAAAACGAGAGCAGCGTATTGTATTCATGCATATTCATGTGTATGTTAATGAGTTGGAGTTGTATATATGCAGGGAATGTTGGGTAATAAATCTCTCGTAATCGAGGCAACCTGCGTGTAAGTTGTTATTCATTCTGCCGTCCGGAATATAACACCGTTAGAGCGTCGCTTTATCGAGCAGGTGGCGTGATGGCGTGTTCACGGGCTTCAATCCAGAACATGGTGGGGGGGGAGGGCGGCTGAGCCACGTAACTCGCAGTTCATGGCTGCGCATTGAAAAGTCTGCGCAGCTGGTTGTGAAGAGCAAAGGCATTGTGACGTCATCAGCTCGCTTCAGATTCAGTAAGATTTTAAAACAATTTTAGTAAAACACTCGTGAAATAATGAATCAAATTTTCAGATGAGGGGATTTTTGAAATCATGAGGTGAATCTCCATGAGATAAATATGTAAAAATGTAACTGTCAGTGTCGGGTTTTGGAGGAGATGTGACTGACAAACCAACAAACGTACTAACGAAGAGAGTTTTAATAATTATATGATAAGATAGATGTTAATGTTAAAAAAAAAGCAGGTTAATGTCACTCATGTATGTTTCTTTATGGCATACAAAGGAAATAATTTGGTCATTGAGTTGGAGTCACATTTCCCATCAACTCCCCCAGATTAGGCCATTGATTGCACAATTTACCGTACCAATTAACCTAACAATCCACCAATCTGTGGGATGGAAAAAAACGTTGGAGCATATGGGAGAAACCCACATGGTCAAAGGGAGAATATGCAAGCAATACCCAGGCAGTACACGCAGTTTGCATCTAATCCAGGTAACTGGGGCTGTGAGCTCTATCAGCTGTAACACTCCGAATTTCCTGGATGCTGTATTATTTTAGCAATATTCAGAGATTAGTTACCATTTAACAAGTAAAAATGAATATTTAAATTAAATAACATGACATGCGGTGACATTTGAATTATTTCCATTAGTTTACCAGATTTATTCTAATCATGAACTTGGGTGATAGTGATGCTTTCAGATTTATATTGAGAAGGTCCTTTTAAGCAAGCCAAAGTAAGGAGCAATAGCTTTGTTCATATGTGTGATAGATCATAATACTTAGTAACATTTATCAGTGTCAACTAGTTAAGTCACTTAGTAGTACACAAAATGAGTATTTCAACATGAAAATGTAAAAAAAAAAATAGATCCTTCTGTTTTCATGTTTGCTGAAAGTTGTTTTGCAGGTGGTGTGTGACAGAAAGGTGTGCTTTATTATGAAAACTGTGAAGGGTTAACAGTAGGGGGCCTATCAAAGTTGGCATCGTTACAAGAAATATGCAAACTTATCATTGTAAGCATTCTCAAAGGATTAGTTGCTGGCAGGAGCTAATTAACCCAAGGAAATAATTACACAAATATGCAAATCTTATTTAGGTGTTTTCATTTATAGTCAATAAAGCCAATCACTCAAATGGCACAACATTTGCCGAAGTATTAATCAATACCCAATTTAAAAGATGTTTAGACAAACAGTCTAATTGGCTAACATGCAATAGCCAATCTACACTAGCTATCAATTATTTCTGGCTTTTAGAAAAAGCCTCTAATTTTAGGAAACTCAGAGCTGAGCCTCCCACTGAAAACTATTACTTTATAAAATAAAAAACATTTCAAGACTAAAAATTCTTAGGAGTTGTATCTCTATATCAGACAATGTCGAACAAGGGCAGGACCTACACAATAAATAGTTGGTTTCTGGGTAGTGTTGTAGAGCAGAGGGATCTAGGAGTACAGGTGCATGGCTCTTGGAAGGTCAAGTCACAGGTAGATAAGGTGGTCAAAAATACTTTTGGCATCTTGGCCTTCATCAGTCAGAGTTTTGATTATAGAAGTTGGGAAGCCATGTTGCAGTTGTATAAGACGTAGGTGAGACCACATTTAGACTATTGTGTTTTTCTGGGCACCATGTTATACTGTAGGAAAGGTATTGTCAAGCTTGAAAGGGCTCAGAAAAGATTTTTGAGGATGTTGCCAGGATGTGAGTTATAGGGAGAGGTTGAGCAGGCTGGGTCTCTATTCCATGGAGCGCAGGAGGATGAAGGGAGATCTTATAGAGGTGTACAAAATCATGAGAGGAATAGATTGGATAGATGCACAGAGTCTCTTGCCCAGAGTAGGGGAATCGAGAACCAGAAGACATAGGTTCAAGGTGAAGGGGAAAAAAATTTAATAGGAATCCGAAGGGTAACTTTTTCACACAAAGGGTGATGGGTATATGGAACAAGCTGCCAGAGGAGGTACATGAGGCTGGGACTATCATTTAAGAGACAGTTAGACAGATACATGGATAAGACAGGTTTGGAGGGATATGAACCAAGCGCAGGCAGGTTGGACTAATGTAGCTGTGACATTGAGCAGCTACACGATCCCTCGATCGCTGGAGAACACCCGACCTGACTGAGGATCACAGGTACTGTACCTGGAAACACCGGGGAGACCTCCGGAGCAGGATTACCCAGGAACAACGGAGCTGGAGCTGCCGTCTGTGAGGGAACCCCCGTTCGCAACGTAGCTGGAGCTGCCATCTGCAAGGGAATCCCCGTTCCAGCGCAGGTTCGCAGAAATAGCAGGTAAAGCAGCCCTGCTCTTAAGTTCTCCATTTTATTTTCAAGGGGCTGTACATTGGACAGGAGGATGGTAAGGAGAGGGGGTCGAAGTCCCCTGTGCTTCAGTCTGACCTGAAGGCCTGCCCGTCGGCCATGTTTCCGGACACAAGCGGGGCTTGAATGCAATCACCTCCTACAAGGCGAAATCAGGAGGCAGCTCAAATGTCAGCGAAGCATCACTCCCTGATGTTTTACGCACGCTTTGATAGGGAGAACACTGACGTGCCTTACCGAACCCCCTTTTGCCGTAATGGTATTTCGGTCGCAGAGGCCGATGTCAGAAGATCCTTCAGAGGGGTGAACCATGTCTTCTGGTTCTGATGGTATACCCGGTCGTGTTTTAAAAACCTGTGCAGACCAACTGGCTGGAGTCTTCACGGACATTTTCAACTTCTCACTTCTGAGGTCTGAGGTTCCCACTTGCTTTAAAATGGCATCAATAATACTCAAAAAGGCTGCCAACACCATCAAGGACCAACGCCATTCTGGCCACACACTCATCTCTCCGCTGCCAACAGGTAGAAGGTATAGGAGCCTGAAATCTGCAACATCCAGGTTCAGGAACAGCTTCTTCCCCACAGACATCATACTATTAAACACAACTTCAAACAAACTCTGAACTAAAACAGCCTATTATCTGTTTATTTACAGTGGTTTGCAAAAGTATTCATACCCCTTGAACTTTTCCACATTTTGTCACGTTACAACCACAAACGTAAATGTATTTTATTGGGATTTTATGTGATAGACCAACACAAAGTGACGCATAATTGTGAAGTGGAAGGAAAATGATACATGGTTTTCAATTTTTTTTACAAATAATAAACTGAAAAGTGTGGCATGCAAAAGTATTCAGCCCCCTTTACTCTGATATCCCTAAATAAAATCTAGTGCAACCAATTGCCTTCAGAAGTCACCTAATTAGTAAATAGAGTCCACTTGTGTGTAATCCAATCTCAGTATAAATACAGCTGTTCTGGGAAGGCCTCAGAGGTTTGTTGGAGAACATTAGTGAACAAACAGCATCATGTAGCCCAAGGAACACACCAGACAGGTCAGGGATAAAGTTGTGAAGAAGTTTAAAGCAGGGTTAGGTTATAAAAAAATATCCCAAGCTTTGAACATCTCACGGAGCACTGTTCAATCCATCATCCGAAAATGGAAAGAGTATGGCACAACTGCAAACCTACCAGGACATGGCTGTCCACCTAAACTGACAGGCCCAGCAAGGAGAGCAATTGATCAGAGAAGCAGCCAAGAGGCCCATGTACCTTCAGAATTTCATGTACCTATCTGGGACACATGACAATAAACTCTCTTGACTTGACTTGACTTGACTTGACATTGTTGGCCGGTGTGGGCAAGTTGGGCCGAAGGGCCTGTTTCCACACTGTATCACAATGACTCTAATGTCAGTTTCAAGCTAAGTGCTATTGTGTGCAAATTATCTTTTGTATTGTTGGAGACAGGATTTTGGGTAGTTTTACTCCAGAAACTCATCTTTGCATTAGTCTTCTGAATCAGAATCAAGCATATAAGTTAAACAATGAATTATTTTCTTGATTCTTTAAGAGAATGACAAAATTCCCAGGGCTGTTGCAAAGGTGAATTTCTGGTGTAAAACTACCCAAAGTTTTGTCCTCAAAGTCAATAATAATGACTTCTCCTTCAAACAGGTTATAGAGTAATCGAACTGTACAACATAAATACAGGTGCTTCATTCCACAATGTATGTGCCGAACATCTTGCATATATATAATAATTCTATTTGGGTGCATTAGTTCCATATACCATTATGCCCTGCTCTTTCAAGAACTTGTACAGATGCCTCTGCAATGCAGGTACTATTTCTACCTCCACCACCTTTTCTACAAATCATTCCTGATATCTATTTATACCTCCTCCCTCTCACCTTAAATCTGTTCCTTCTAGTTTTTGACATCCTTTCCATGGGAAACTGACTATCCACCTCATCTTTGCCTTTCATAATTTTAGATATCTCTATGATGTCACCTCTCAGCCTCTTTTGCTCCAAGGAAACAGACATGGACTATCCAATCCCTCCTGATAATTCACAGAACTGCACACAATAGTCTAAGTGCAGTCGAATATTCAGTGGCTCCACTGATGAAGGCAAGCATATTATATGCCTTCCATATCACCCTGTCATCCATCCTGTTTTCTCTCCTTTTTAGGGATTTACAGTGCCCTACATAATGTTTGGGACAAAGACCCGTCATTTATATAATTGCCTCTGTACTCCACAATTTGAGATTTGTAATAGAAAAAAAATCACATGTGGTTTTAATAAAGGCCATTTTTATACATTTTGGTTTCACCATGTAGAAATGACAGCAGTGTTAAAACATAGTCCCCCCATTTCTGGGCACCATAATGTTTGGGACACAGCAATGTCATGTAAATGAATGTAGTCATGTTTAGTATTTTGTTGCACATCCTTTGCATGCAATGACTGCTTGAAGTCTGCGATTCATGGACATCACCAGTTGCTGGGAGTCTTTTCTGGTGATGCTCTGCCAGGCCTGTATTGCAGCCATCTTTAGCTAATGCTTGATTTGGGGGCTAGTCCCCTTCAGTTTTCTCTTCAGCATATAAAAGGCATGCTCAATTGGGTTCAGATCGGGTGATTGACTTGGCCACTCAAGAATTTACCATTTTTTAGCTTTGAAAAATTCCTTTGTTGCTTTAGAAGTGTGTTTATCATGTGTCCCTATCAGGGACACATGACAATAAACTCACTTGAACTTGAACTTGATTGTCTTTCTGTAGAATGACCGCCTGCCAATGAGTTTTGAGGCATGTTTGAACTTGAGCAGATAGGATGTGTCTATACACTTCAGAATTCATGATGCAACTACCATCAGCAGTTGTATCATCAATGAAGGTAAGTGAGCCAGTACCTTCAGCAGCCATACATGCCCAGGCCATAACACCCCACTATCATGTTCACTGATGAGGTGGTATGCTTTAGATCTTGGGCAATTCTTTCTCTCCTCCATATTTTACTCTTGCCATCACTCCGATATAAGTTAATCTTTGTCTCACCTGTCCACAAAATATTTTTTCCAGAACTGTAGTTGCTCTTTTAAGTACTTCTTGGCAAACTGTAATCTGGCCATCCTATTTTTGTAGCTAACTAGTGGTTTGCATCTTGCAGTGTAGCCTCTGTATTTCTGTTTATGAAGTCTTCAGCGGACAGTGGTCATTGACAAATCCATACCTGACTCCTGAAGAGTGTTTCTGCTCTGTCGGACAGGTGTTTGGAGATGTTTCTTTATTATAGAGAAAATTCTTCTGTCATCAGCTATGGAGGTCTTCCTTGGCCTGCCAGTCATTTTGCGATTAGTAAGCTCATCAGTGCCCTCTTCTTTCTCTCTTTTAAAATCTTTTTATTAGCTTTTTTTTCAAAAACAAAAACAACAACAAAAAAAGAATAATGATGAACATAACAATGATATTGATACATAAGGATCAGGATTACATTAATAACAGGTATAACCTAAATATGTCCAGTGTCAAAATACACATTGAATATAGACCTCCCGGTCTCTATGTAAATATAGTTAAATGTTTAAAAGAAAACATATATAAAAAGAACAAAAAGATAAAAGAGAAAAAAGGAAAAAACAAAACCCCCCCCCAAACTAGAAAAAAAAAGCAATACAGATTCTGTGCTGCAAAGAATTTCAACAATTTAAGTCCCTGTTTGTCGAAAAGTCCGTTCCACCATATAAAGGTAAAATAATTTTTATAACGGTTGGAGAGGGAACAATTTATGTTGTGTGAAAATGTTGAATAAATCTTCCCCAAGTCCTATCAAATTTAACCAAGGGTTCAACAATGTCACTCCTGATTTTTTCTAAATTTAAACATGATATCGTTTCAGAGTACCAATGATATCGTTTCAGAGTACCACCGGAGTGTGGTCGGCGGGTTAGAGTCTTTCCATTTAAATAAAATAGATCTTCTGGCAATTAATGTGGTAAAAACAATCAGCCGATAGGCGGAACGGGACAAATGAATAGAATCTGACATTGGTAGCCCAAAGATTGCAGTACAGGTGCACAACCTTTTATCCGGTGTTCCAGAAACCGAAAAGCTCCGAAAACCGGCCATTTTTTCCAGATGTCGTCTGTGCACCAAAGCTCGCGTTTGGCGCCAAACTTGACCCAAAATGACCCACGGTCAACCCAGGTCTGTACTACTGTAGCGGCTGCCTCCTCCCTGGAGACCGGGAGACGCTTAAACATCTGTAAATCATTGCTTAAATGTTAGTCAGTTAGTTTGGAGGGCTTTTATGTGAAGGGGGGTGAAGGGGGTAAACTTTAATTCTTAGTCCCCTACCTGGTCGGAGAGGCGGGGAGCGGTCAATGCCTTACCGGGTCGCTGTGCAGTAAGCTCCGCAGCGCTGTGGCCGGTCTGGCCGCGGGCGGCGCCGGTTGTAGCTCCGACCCCGGCAACTCTACCCCTGGCTGCGAGGCGCTCCAAATCCAGCGCGGCCCGCGGCCGGACGTCCCAGCTCCGAGAATGTCGGGAGTCGGCGGCGTCGCGAGCAATGCCTTACCGGGTCGCCGTGCGGCAAGCTCCGGAGCGCTGTGGCCGCCGACACACAACATCGCGGAGCGTCGCTGGATTTGGAGCCGCGCAGCCAGGGGTAGAGTTGCCGGGGTCGGAGCTCCAACCGGCGCCGCCCGCGGCCGGTGGGGCCCCCAGCTCCGCGGCTCCAAATCCAGCGACGCTCCGCGAATGTTGGAAGAAGGCGGCCACAGCGCTCCGGAGCTTGCCGCACGGCGACCCGGTAAGACATTGCTCGCGACGCCGCCGACTCCCGACATTCTCGGAGCTGGGACGTCCGGCCGCGGGCCGCGCTGGATTTGGAGCGCCTCGCAGCCAGGGGTAGAGTTGCCGGGGTCGGAGCTACAACCGGCGCCGCCCGCGGCCGGACGGAGCCCCCAGCTCCGCGAGGTTGGGAGTCGCCGACCAGGTAGGTAGGGGACTAAGAATTAAAGTTTCCCCCTTCACCCCTACACCACCACCACCACATAAAATCCCTCCAAACTAACTGACTAACATTTATGCAATGATTCTCCCGGTCTCCGGGGAGGAGGCAGCTGCTCCAGACTTTTCAAGCCGCCCGCGCTACCTACCTAATCTACGCTAAAAATCTTCCATTCTGAAATCCGAAAATGTCCGAAATCCGACAAGTGTCTGGTCCCAAGGCTTTCGGATAAAAGGTTGTGCACCTGTAATAGGATGAGGTTGTAAATCAATACCTAAAACTACAGAAATAGTATCAAAGATTTATTTCCAATATTTTTCCAAAAGTGGGCAGGACCAAAACATATGGGTCAGTGAGGCCACTTCAGAGTTACATCTGTCACAGGTAGAATTTATATGACCATAAAAACGAGCTAACTTATCTTTTGACATATGAGCTCTGTGAACCACCTTGAATTGTATCAAAGCGTGTCTTGCACACATTGAGGAAGTATTAACTAATTGAAGAATCCTCTCCCATTTCTCTATAGATAGAGACATTTGGAGTTCTCTTTCCCAGTCATTCTTAAATTTATCAAATGTATCTATTTCTAATTTCAAAATCAACTCATAAATAGTCGTTATTAAGACTTTCTGATAAGGGTTCAATTGTAAAATGTTTTCCAAGATTTCGGTTTGGTGGTAATGGAATAAATGGTAGAGTAGCCTTCAAAAAATGTCTAATTTGTAAATATCTAAGAAAGTGTGAGTTAGGTAAATTATATTTATTGGAGAGTTGTTCAAAAGACATAAAACAACAATCCAAAAAGAAATCACGAAAAGCTACTAATCCCTTCCTCTTCCATAACAGAAAGCTTGATCAGTACTAGGAGGTTGGAAGAGAAAATTAGATATGATAGGACTCGATAAGATAAAATCATTCAATCCAAAAAACTTACGAAATTGAAACTATATTTGGAATGTATGTCTTATTATTGGATTAGTCGTATATTTATTCAATCTCGTAATTGTAAAAGGTAATGAGGCCCCTAGAATAGAAGCCAATGATAGCCCTTGCATAGAATTCAGTTCATGATTTATCCATCCTGGGCATTGGGTATTTTCTAAATCTTTTGTCCGAAACATTAAATAACGAACATTAACTGCCCAATAGTAGAATCTAAGGTTCGGCAGTGCCAAATCACCATCTTTTTTTTGATTTCTGTAAGTATTTTTTACTTAGTCTGTAATTTTTATTCTGCCATATATATATGAAGACATTTTGGAGTCAATAATATAAAAGAAAGATTTAGCAATAAAAATTGGTATCGTGTGAAATAAATACAAACATTTAGATAAGATAACCATTGATTCGGCCGATTAAAGATAAGGATATTGGTGACCATTTAGTAAACTGTTGTTTGATATGGTCAATTAAAGGCGTAAAATTAGCTTTAAATAAATCCTTGTGTTTCTTGGTAATCTTAATACCTAAATAAGTAAAACATTCGGTAGTCAATCTAAATGGAAACTGTCCATAATTCGAAACTAGATTGTTTAATGGAAAAAGCTCACTAAGATTTAGTTTATAACCAGAAAAACTACTAAATTGATTAAGTAGTGTCACTATTGCCGGAATATATTTCTCAGGATTAGAAATGAATAATAACAGATCATCTGCATAAAGAGATAGCTTATGTGTCTTATTCCCGCGGACAATACCAAAAATATTAGGGAATTCCCTAATAGCAGAGGCCAAAGGTTCCAAAGCAATATCAAACAGTAAAGGACTTAAAGGTCTAGTAACTCGAAAGAGCCTGAAAAAAAGTGATCTCTAATTATTGGTAAGTACAGAAGCCTGAGGTATATGATATATCAGCTTGATCTAAGAAATAAATTTTGGACCAATCTTAAATTTTTCAAGTGTATTGAATAAGTATTCCCATACCAATCTATCAAACGCCTTCTCGGCATCAAGTGAAATGATACATTCTGGAGTTTTAATTGACGCTGTATATACGATATTCATTAATCTCCTAACGTTAAAGTATGAGTAACAATTTTTAATAAAACCTGTCTGATCTTCAGAAATAATTTGCGGTAAAAATTTTCCAATCTCATAGCTAATATCTTGGAAAGAATTTTGGAATCTACATTTAACAGTGATATAGGTCTATATGATGTCACTTCAGTAGGGGCTTTATCTTTTTTAAGAATTAAAGAAATAGATGCTTCATAAAAGAATTGTGATAATCTATTCATTAAAAAGGTTTCTTTAAAAACCTTGCATAGCCAGGGAGACAGTAAACTTGAGAAATCCTTAAAAAATTCTACTGTAAACCCATCTAAACAGGGAGCTTTACCAGAATTCATTGACAGGATTGCTTTCTGTATTTCTTCCTCCGTGATGGGTTCATCTAACAACAGAGACATTATGTAATAAATTTGGCAAGTTCAGGTTCTTTTAAAACTTATGCATTATATTGGAATCAGTAAGAAATTCTGATTGGTATAGGGAGGTATAAAATTCCTGAAAGGATTTATTAATTTCATCATGGTCTACAGTTAGTGTACCATCCCGTTTACTCACTTTAGTAATCTGACGTTTGGCCGACACCGCTTTCAACTGATTAGCGAGTAATTTAACAGATTTTTCGCCATGTGTATAAAATTGACTTTTGGTTTTAAGTAGCTGGTTCTCAATCGGTGATACTAATAACAAATCATATCTCAATTGAAGTTCAACTCTTATTGAGCTCGAAACTAGGAGCTTTTGAATATTTTTAATTCATTTCTTTAATCTCATCAGCCAACATAAGCATTTCATTTTGAGTTTGTTTTTTTAATCCCGCGGAGCATTAAATAATTTGTCCACGAATATATGCCTTAAAAGCATCCCAGACTACACCATTGGATATTTCTTCAGTGGAATTTGTTAAGAATAAAAAAGCAATCTGATCTTTAATAAAATTAATAAAATTAAGATCATGAAGCAAAGTAGCAATAAATCGCCATTGTTTAGCAATAAACTTGGAATCAGGTAGTTTGATTGATAGTTTCAATGGTGCATAATCAGAAATAGCAATTGCAGCACAATGCAGCACAATTCAGATTCAACTTTAATTGTCATTGTCAGTGTACAGTACAGAGACAACGAAATGCAGCTAGCATCTCCCTGGAAGAACGACATAGAATATGATTTCAATCAATAAATCTATTTACATGCATACAGTCATAGTGTTTTTCCTGTGGGAGGAGTGTCCGGGGGGGGGGTGATTGCCAGTCACCGAGGTACATTGTTGAGTAGTGTGACAGCCGCAGGGAAGAAGCTGCTCCTGGACCTGCTGGTCCGGCAACGGAGAGACCTGTAGCGCCTCCCGGATGGTAGGAGGGTAAACAGTCCATGGTTGGGGTGAGAGCAGTCCTTGGCGATGCTGAGCGCCCTTCGCAGACAACGCTTGCTTTGGACAGACTCAATGGAGGGGAGCGAGGTACCGATGATACGTTGGGCAATTTCCATCACCCTCTGTAGTGCTTTCCGGTCGGAGACAGAGCAGTTGCCATACCATACTGTGATACAGTTGGTAAGGATGCTCTCGATGGTGCAGCGGTAGAAGTTCACCAGAATCTGAGGAGACAGATGGACCTTCTTCAGTCTCCTCAGGAAGAAGAGACACTGGTGAGCCTTCTTGACCAGAGTTGAGGTATTGTGGGTCCAAGAGAGGTCATCGGAGATGTTGAGCCCCAGGAGCCTGAAGCTGGAAACCTCCATCCTATTGATGTGGATGGGGGTATGCGTGCCGCCCCTAGACTTCCTGAAGTCTACAATGAGCTCCTTGGTCTTCTTGGAGTTAAGGGCCAGGTTGTTTGCGCACCATGCTGCTATGAGCTGGACCCTATAGGCCGACTCATCGTTGTTGCTGATGAGGCCAATCACTGTTGTATCATCTGCATACTTGATGATGGTGTTAGTACCATGTACAGGTGTGCAGTCGTAGGTGAAGAGGGAGTAGAGGAGGGGGCTCAGCACACAGCCCTATGGAACGCCGGTGTTCAGGGTGAGGGATGAAACTAGCCAAGAATCTATTATAAAGTAGTCAATCCTAGAGTAACTATGATATACATGAGTGAAAAAAGAAAATTATTTGTCATTTGTGTGGAAGAATCTCCAGACTAACATTACAGAGTCAAACAAAAAATAATTGCTAAAACTAGCTGATTTATTTGGAAGCACATGATCAGATGCAGATCTGTCCATCGAGGGGTTCAAACAACAGTTAAAATCTCCACCCATTATTAAAAAGTGTTCATTTAACACTTAACAAGTGTTCATTAAACAATTAACTGTTTAAAAAACTCAGGGTGATCAATATTTGGTGCATAAACATTCATCATAGCAACTTTTTGGTTATGAAGAACACCAGTAATCACCAAAAATCTACCATATGGATCAGAAATTGTTTCATAATGAACAAACGGAATTGAGGAGTCAATAAAAATAGAGACTCCTTTCACCTTAGCCTGTGAATTTGAATGAAACTGCTGTCCTCTCCAAAACTTGAAAAATCATTGATTGTCATCTTGCCTTACATGAGTTTCCTGAACAAAAATAATCTGAGCATTTAGTCTACGAAGAACTTAAAACATTTTTTTCCTCTTAATGGGATGGTTCAAACCATTCACATTCCATGAAAGGAAGTTAATAACTTTTTCCATATTGTTTGTAAAAATCATGTGGAATGTAAAGGGTTAATTTCTTAAAGCGTAATAATTCATGATACTGGAAGAAGAAAAAAATCTAGGGCGGAGCCAGAAGTGACAACATTTCAGACATTTTTGTAGTTCAGATTCTGCACAGATGAAAAAAGCTAAGCTAAAAGCAAAAGTCCCCCCCCCCACCCATGCAAAGCCTGAAACTGACCAGTAGACAGTCAGTACGCTACCTAATCCCTTCCCTACCCCCATCTCCCCTAACGACAGCACCCAACGTAAAAATAAAGCATATTTGCCACTCAATAGCCAAAACTAAATTAATGTTATGGTTAAAAAAAAGTACATGTTGGCAGTGGAACACAAGAGCTACTTCATATTATTTATCCAAGGTCAAAATATGAAAAACAAGAACTGTGTTCACTTAATTTGTCTAAAAACAGGGGAGAAAAAAAAATCCTTCAATTTAAATATTTGAAAAACTAACAAATAAAATCTAACAAATTAATATATATAATACCATTACATTAAATTAACAGTATATTAGAGAAGGTAAACATTGTTGTTTGATAGCATCATACTAAAATTCTAAAAAGTAAATTAAAAAAAGATAAACAACTCATCCAGTTAAATTCTTAATCATTACAAAATGATATATTGTCAAAATAGGAAAAGTAAATCTCCAATTATAACTTAATCAGCTATCAATTACTCCCAGTCGCAACTTCACCCTCATAAGCCTCCAGAAAGCTGGAAGCGTCTTGAGGATTGTTAAAAAATCGAATGTTACCATTAAAGAGTCATATACGCAGTCTACCTGGATAAAGTAAGGCTGGGCGCAACTTTTTCTTAAACAACTCAGACATTACATTATGGAAAGACTTTCTTATTTCCAAAAGCTCATAACTATAATCAGGAACAAACCGAAACTTGCATCCTTCATATTCAACCGCGCCAACTTTTTTGCTGCCTGGAGAATATTCTCCTTCATTTGCAAGAAGTGAAACCGAACAATCAAATGTCTCGGTTTATGTTGGGGACCAGATTTCTTCCCAATCCTGTGTGCATTATCCAAAAATGGAAGATATTCATTGTACTCATGTTGAAAGTCTCCTTTATCGTTTTGGAAGCATATTTTATAACATTATCTCCTTGACCTTCCGGAAAACCAACAATTTGCAAATTCAGTTGACGGCTTCTGTTTTCCAGATCCATATTTTTAATCTTGTATTGCAGGAGTGCCAGAGTATTTTCATTCATTCTCCATTCCAGTTTTTCAATCTTCAAATCTCTCTCCTGGCCCAGGGTTCGCAAGTTATCAATTTGTTCCTTCTGTTCACGAGATTCATCTTGTAACATAATCAGCTTGTCTTGAACTTCCTTCAATTTACTCGAAATTCCTTTCACCATTTCTTCCAAACTGCAAAATCTTGTTTTCATTTCATTTTTCAGTTCATCGGTCATTTTCGATAATGCTACTAAGATACTAGAGTCAGAAGCTGTGCCTTTCCCACGTTCCTTCCTTGGGGAAGCTCCTTTCCCTCTTGTCTCCATCCTTTACACGGTCAAAGCATATAAAAGTGTTATCAACACTTTAAGAAAAGTTAGACCGTGCCTTGAAGTCAAGTAATGCCAAGTAACATTGAAAGAGTGGTAAGTAAAAGTTAAAAGTTAAGGGAGCAAACAAATTTGCAACCTGGTGGCATGCCGCCACTAGGAGAGTCCCCCTCTTTCTTCTTAATGGTGCCCTGAAATGGAGGGACTATGTATAAACACTGCTGTAATTTCTACATGGTGAAACCAAAATGTATAAAAATACCCTTTAATAAAATCTGACAATGTGCACTTTAACCACATGTGATTTTTTCTATTACAAATCTCAAAAAGTGAAATATTTTTATAGGCAATTGATTCATTGAAGGTGGATTGGGCTGGGTAACAAACTAAAGTTTGCTTGAACCATTGTTTGCCAGACCTATAAAATTGAAGCCATATCTCATATTAACTTTCTTCTACCTATTTTACAGTCTTGTGTATCCATAGAAGGCCATCACTATTTCAAAGCATAAACAGAGTTCTCCAGTCTTTCCTCATTGCTCACATCTCTGACATTGTGGTTCAGCATCATTGTGGTTCAGCATCTGTTGCTTCCACTGCTTAAATGTTCATTCACAATCAGAAGTGGAAGCAATCTTATAGATGCTGTCCAACTGGAGTGCTATAATGTTTGATCACTGTTACCTTTTCTGATTTATATTCTGTTGGTATGGCTGTGTTCTTCAACATCCTGATGCTTTATTGATTGGGGCTGTAAATTGGTCGGAGTTTTTTTATTGCTGAGTTTGCTAATACTTTAAGGTTTATTTCCGCTGCTTCTTTTGTTATTTTAATGACATATATAAAATACACCTACCTATCATCAATTTTTCCTTCCTATGTATGAATGAGGTACTTTGCTGGGATTTCTATTTCAGTTAAATTGGACGAGGCAGTTCATAAATAAGAAATAGAATGAAACCAATTAATTGAGTGGGCAAGGCAATGGCAACTGATAAGTATTAGACTTTTACATACTTAAGGGCCTGTCCCACTTGGCGATTTTTTCGGCGACTGCCAGCATCATTGACTGACGTGTCAGGTCACCGAAAAGTCGAGGTGTGGTGACACGGCATGATGGCGATGTGTCCTCAAGTGTCTCAACATTTCTTGTGTTGCCGCTGGATTTTGAAATGTTCAAAATCTTTCGGAGACCCTGATACGTCAATCAATGATGCCGGCAGTCGCCGAAAAAATCGGCAAGTGGGACAGGACCTTTACTCCAATGCTTGTTTGTTAATTCATACTGTTTACTCTTTTTGTTATCAATTCCAATTTTTTTCCATTCTTCTTTGCTTTTGAATGTTTTTAATAGCCTTTTGTGTAATATTTCATCAAAAGCATCATGAACTTAATATGCAGTCCCCTGAACTTGTTATCTCCTTAAAGAATTAAAGGAGGTAAGTTAGACATGGTGTTCTCCTCAAAGTAGATTAATATTCCTTAAAATATATTAAAGTTTGCTTAGTTGTACAATTTGTTTTTTGGATTTTTTTAAATTTTAGCCATCTCCCTTTCCATTCTTAATCACCTCCAAGATCCACTGAAAACTATAATAATCACTGCCTCATTTCTCTCCCCCATTGCCCATTATTGCAGTCTGGAAAATTTATTTCTGTATATTGAATTGATTACTTGGTTCATCTTCGAAACAGAAAATAGGGGCAGGAGGAGGCCATTTGGCCTTTCGAGCCAGCACCGCCATTCATTGTGATCATGGCTGATCATCCCCTATCACTAACCCGTGCCTGCCTTCTCCGCATATCCCTTGATTCCACTTGCCCGTAGAGCTCTATCTAACTCTCTCTTAAATCCATCCTGTGACTTGGCCTCCACTGCCCTCTGTGGCAGGGAATTCCACAAATTCACAACTATCTGGTTGAAAACGTTTTTCTTCTCACCTCCCCCTTAAATGGCTTCCCCTTTATACTAAGACTGTGGCCCCTGGTTCTGGACTTGCCCCAACATTGGGAACATTTTTCCTGCATTTAGCTTGTCCAGTCCTTTTATAATTTTATATGTTTCTATAAGATCCCCCCTCATTCCGAAAAGGACCCGTTCACTCCTACTCTTTGCTTCCTGTCTGCCAACCAATTTTCTATCCATGTCAACACCCTGCCCCCAATACCATGTGCTCCAATTTTAGTCATCAGTCTCTCGTGCGGGACCTTATCAAAGGCTTTCTGAAAGTCTAGATACACTACATCCACTGGCACCCCTGCATCCATTTTACTTGTCACATCCTCAAAAAATTCCAGAAGATTAATCAAGCATGATTTCCCTTTCATAAATCCATGTTGACTTGGACTAATCCTTTAACTGCTATCCAAATGCCCCATTATTACCTCTTTAATAATTGACTCCAGCTCTTTCCCACCACCGAAGTCCGGCTAACTGGTCTGTAATTCCCTGTTTTCTCTCTCGCTCCTTTCTTGAAAAGTGGGATAACATTATCTATCCACCAATCCACAGGAACTGATCCTGAATCTATTGAACATTGGAAAATGACCACCAATGCATCCACTGTTTCTAGAGCCACCTCCCTGAGGACCCTGGGATGCAGACCATCAGGCCCAGGGGATTTATCATCCTTCTGTTACATTAGCCTACCCAATACTATTTGTCGCCTAATGAAAATTTCTTTTAGTTCCTCTACCCCCTTAGATCCTCTGTCCTCCAGTACATCTGGGAGATTGTTTGTGTCTTCCTTAGTGAAGACAGATCCGAAGTACCTATTCAACTCTTCTGCCATTTCCTTGTTACCCATAATAATTTCACCCATGTCTGCCTTCAAGGGACCCACATTTGACTTTGCTTCTTTTTTCCCTTGTTTCTTTGCTACTCTTTTTATCTTGTTTCTGTCCTTGTGAATGCTTATCAAAATAGTTATGTTACAATATTTTATGGAGCTTTGTGCTCAAAGAATGTTGGAAATACTAAAATCAAAACCAAAAAGTGTTGGAAATACTCAGCATCTTGGAAAAACTTGTGAATGATCAGTTGAGAAGAGGAGTAGCGTGGGAGATTTGAAATGCAGCCGTTAGTATCCAAGAGTGACTGCGGCTACTGGTGTTTAAAAAGAGCTCAGGCACTAACGGAGGAGCCTATTGAGACTGGTCGTGTTGGGAGCTGTTATATGTTGAGGTGCAAACGCTTTGTTGAGGAAAAGTATTGAGGTTTTGACATAAAACTTTGGCGAGGAGGCTGAATGGAGGGTGATGGAAAGAAGGTATGGTCATTTATTTTGTGTAACTCTTCATTGGTCTTAGTACAGTAGAGATTGTAGTTACAGTACTGGGTCAGCTCCTCCAGCAGATTGTTAGTGAGGCTGCACCTGTATTCAGTTTTGTTCACCCACTATAGGAAAGATGCCATATTCCTATGCAGCAAATATTTATATGGAAGTTGCCAGGTCTTGAAGGCCTGAGCTACACGGAGATATTAGATGATTTTATAGATGTATGTAAAATCATGAGGGGAATAGATAGAGGGAAATCACAGTCTTTTTCCCAGGTAAGGCATCGGTCTCATGTGAGAGGGAGAAGAGTTAAGAGGAACCTCAGGGGCAACTTAGTGACATAGAAAGTTGTGGGTATATGGAACGAGCTGCCAGTGAAAGTAAGGCAAGTACAATGATAATATTTAAAAACATTTCCAGTCTGAATAAGTGTCCTGATCCGAAAGGTCTCCCATCCATATCTTCCAGAAATGCTGCTTGACCCACAGTGTTACTCCAGCATTTTGGGTTCTACATTTAAAACATTATTGGACATAAATAAATAAGAAAGGTTTTGAGGAGCATGGGCCTGTCACAGGTAATAGGGTTAGCTCAGATGAGGCAATTTGATTGATATGAAAGAGTTGTGCCAAAGAGCCTGCTTCCATACTGTTTGACTATGACTCTATCTTGATGCATCTGTGGGAAGTCTTTCATCAGAGCTAGGAAGAAGGGAAAATACGTTTGTCCATATGCAAAGAGGATGGCAACAAGGAATGTCTTTGAAAGGGTAAACTGGACTGACCATGAAATAAGCTGTATAGAAGGTTAGCTGGGCAATGAATAAATTAGAGCAGTTCGGGAGTGAGGACATGGACAAAAGAACATAGATAAAATAAACCAATAGACCAATTATTTATAAATATTTAAGTTTATAAATGGAAGATAGCAATAAAATAATTTCGCTCATCACTAACTTTTGTTGAATGATGATATTGCCATTTTAATGGTTGCGGCCACGTCTCTAGAATTATTTTAAAAAATACAGTCTATGGGGCTTGTTTGGAGCCAACAACAATTGGGCACTAGCTTGCTCATTTGAGACTTTCTTAAATTCCCTAATTTTTCCTGGATTTTTGTAATTGATCCCAGCAGATTGATTCCCCTTGCCAGTCTAAATGATTCCAGTGGGAGCTCAGTTCTTATTCTTGTCCTCTGTAGAACACCTGAGATCTTCAGTATTTGAGGCCAGTGCATGCCTTTTTGGAGTTCAACACTGCAGCTACCACCCTCCTCACCTTCTCATAGTTACTGGCAGAAATGACAAAACAACAATGTTATTTATAGGGATCATCATCAATTTACAGTTTAATTGCTGATGGAATTCAAATGGCTGTTAATTAAATTCCACAAGTGTTTGGTGCTTACCATTGTTGTTTCGGTTTCTATGTATGCACAGGAGGTGGCATGTTACATGCTAAAGGAATTTTTTGTGACTGAGATTTCAACAATGAATTTTAGGTGTCCCTCTCCACACTATGACTGAAGAATGAAGATAATTAGATAGAGAGAAAAAAAAGGGGAAGGAGGGAGCTCACGGCAGAACTTCTTTTCTAAGGTGCCAATAATAATAATAATAATAATAATAATATATTTTATTGTCATTGCACATAAATGCAACGAGATTTGGTATGCAGCTTCCATCCGATGTCATATTTAAAGCTATATTTAAGAGGGAGTTAGATGTGGCCCTTCTGGCTAAGGGGATCAGGGGGTATGGAGAGAAGGCAGGTACGGGATACTGAGTTGGATGATCAGCCATGATCATATTGAATGGCGGTGCAGGCTCGAAGGGCCGAATGGCCTACTCCTGCACCTAATTTCTATGTTTCTATGTCATAACTTAAATAACTAATACAATTTAGATTTAGATACCCCGAGAACATGGTTTGTAAAAAGAACATTAAAACAGTAAAACGGTCAAAACAGACTAAAGTGCAGATGTGTCTGTGCGACGTGACCATCCGAGGGAGACAGTCCATGGGGGTGGGGGCCACTCAGCAGGGCCGGTTCAGAGCCACTATAGCTCTGGGAATGAAGCTGTTTCTGAGTCTGGAGGTTCGGGCGTAGAAGGCCTTGTAACGTCTGCGGAGGGAAGTAGTTCGAACAGTCCATTGCAAGGGTGTGAGGAGTCTTTATGGATGCTGACGGCCTTCCTGAGGCACCGTGTGTGGTAGATGCCCTCCAAGGCTGGTAGCGGTGTCCCAATAATCTGCGCTCTGTGGACGACGCGCTGAAGAGCTCTCCTCTCCACCTCCGTGCAGCTGAGATACCACACAGAGATGCCATACGTTAGTATGCTCTCTGTGGTGCAGCGGTAGAAGGTTGTCAGCAGCTGTTGGGGCAGACCAGTCTTTTTTAATGTTCTCAGGAAGAACAGTCGTTGCAATGAGGTGACAATGAAAATATTTATGCATTTGGCTTTTCCCAGGCAAAACGAAAAGTTGTTCATAAAACTTACAAATTCCCTTCCAATGTTCCAAAAAAGACGCCTCATGACATTTCTTATGGTGTTTCCAAAGACCAGCAAACAGGGAGCTTTAGAGAGCTCGGAAAAATGTTGAAAAGCAGGACCTCCAGGGTTGTTATCTCCGGTTTGCTTCCAGTTCCCCGTGCTAGCGAGAGCAGGAACAGGGAGATACGGGACCTGAACGTGTGGCTGAGGAACTGGTGCACGGGGCAGGGATTTAGATTCTTAGATCACTGGGATCTGTTTTGGGGTAAGGGGGAACTGTACAAAAGGGACGGATTGCATCTTAACAGATGTGGGACCAGCATTCTGGCAGGCAGGTTTGCCATTGCTACACGGGTGGCTTTAAACTGAATTAGGGGGGTGGGGTGTTGAATGGGATAGTGGAAGATGGAGTTAAAGGGAAAGGGTTTCTTAAATGTGTGAGCGTAGAGACCGAGGGGTGTGAAATGAGGGTAGAAGAAATAGGTAGCAAGGTGAAAAGTAAAAGTGGCAGGCAGACAAAACCAGGGCAAAAATCAAAAAGGGCCACTTTTCAACATAATTGTATAAGGGGTAAGAGTGTCGTAAAAACAAGCCTGAAGGCTTTGTGTCTCAATGCAAGGAGCATTCGTAATAAGGTGGATGAGTTGAATGTGCAGATAGCTATTAATGACTATGATATAGTTGGGATCACGGAGACATGGCTCCAGGGTGACCAAGGCTGGGAGCTGAACATCCAGGGATATTCAATATTCAGGAGGGATAGACAGAAAGGAAAAGGAGGTGGGGTAGCGTTACTGATTAGAGAGGGGATTAATGCAATGGAAAGGAAGGACATTAGTTTGGAGGATGTGGAATCGGTATGGGTAGAGCTGCGAAACACTAAGGGGCAGAAAACGCTGGTGGGTGTTGTGTACAGGCCACCTAACAGTAGTAGTGAAGTTGGAGATGGTATCAAACAGGAAATTAGAAATGCGTGCGACAAAGGCAAAACAGTTATAATGGGTGACTTCAATCTACATATAGATTGGGTGAATCAAATTGGCAGGGGTGCTGAGGAAGAGGATTTCTTGGAATCTATGCGGGATAGTTATCTAAATCAACATGTAGACAAACCAACGAGAGAGCAGGCTATTTTAGACTGGGTATTGAGTAATGAGGAAGGGTTAGTTAGCAATCTTGTTGTACGTGCCCCCTTGGGCAAGAGTGACCATAATATGGTTGAGTTCTTCATTAGGATGGAGAGTGACATTGTTAATTCAGAAACAATGGTTCTGAACTTAAAGAAAGGTAACTTTGAGGGTATGAAACGTGAATTGGCCAAGATTGACTGGCAATTAATTCTAAAAGGGTTGACAGTGGATATGCAATGGAAGACATTTAAAGGCTGCATGGATGAACTACAAAAATTGTTCATACCAGTTTGGCAAAAGAATAAATCAGGGAAGGTAGTACATCCATGGATAACAAGGGAAATCAGGGATAGTATCAAAGCGAAGGATGATGCGTACAAATTAGCCAGAAAAAGCAGCATACCGGAGGACTGGGGGAAATTCAAAGACCAGCAGAGGAGGACAAAGGGCTTAATTAGGAAAGGGAAAATAGATTATGAAAGAAAACTGGCAGGGAACTTAAAAACTGACTGCAAAAGTTTTTATAGATATGTGAAAAGAAAGAGATTGGTTAAAACAAATGTAGGTCCCTTGCAGTCAGAAACAGGTGAGTTGATCATGAGGAACAAGGATATGGCGGACCAATTGAATAACTACTTTGGTTCCGTCTTCACTAAGGAAGACATAAATAATTTGCCGGAAATAGCAGGGGACCGCGGGTCAAAGGAGTTGGAGGAATTGAGTGAAATCCAGGTTAGCCGGGAAGTGGTGTTGGGTAAATTGAATGGATTAAAGGCCGATAAATCCCCAGGGCATTAGTAATAATCTTTCAAAACTCTTTAGATTCAGGAGTAGTTCCTGAAGATTGGCGGGTAGCAAACGTAACCCCACTTTTTACGAAGGGAGGGAGAGAGAAAATGGGGAATTACAGACCAGTTAATCTAACATCGGTATTGGGGAAACTGCTAGAGTCAGTTATTAAAGATGGGATAGCAGCACATTTGGAAAGTGGTGAAATCATTGGACAAAGTCAGCATGGATTTACGAAAAGTAAATCATGTCTGACGAATCTTATAGAATTTTTTGAGGATGTAACTAGTAGCGTGGATAGGGGGAAACCAGTGGATGTGGTGTATCTGGACTTCCAGAAGGTTTTCGACAAGGTCCCACATAAGAGATTAGTATACAAACTTAAAGCACAAGGCATTGGGGGTTCAGTATTGATGTGGATAGAGAACTGGCTGGCAAACAGGAAGCAAAGAGTAGGAGTAAACGGGTCCTTTTCACAATGACAGGCAGTGACTAGTGGGGTACCGCAAGGCTCAGTGCTGGGACCCCAGCTATTTACAATATATATTAATGACCTGGATGAGGGAATTGAAGGCAATATCTCCAAGTTTGCAGATGACACTAAGCTGGGGGGCAGTGTTAGCTGTGAGGAGGATGCTAGGAGACTGCAAGGTGACTTGGATAGGCTGGGTGAGTGGGCAAATGTTTGGCAGATGCAGTATAATGTGGATAAGTGTGAGGTTATCCATTTTGGTGGCAAAAACGGGAAAGCAGACTATTATCTAAATGGTGGCCGATTGGGAAAGGGGAGATGCAGCGAGACCTGGGTGTCATGGTACACCAGTCATTGAAGGTAGGCATGCAGGTGCAGCAGGCAGTAAAGAAAGCGAATGGTATGTTAGCTTTCATTGCAAAAGGATTTGAGTATAGGAGCAGGGAGGTTCTACTGCAGTTGTACAGGGTCTTGGTGAGACCACACCTGGAGTATTGCGTACAGTTTTGGTCTCCAAATCTGAGGAAGGACATTATTGCCATAGAGGGAGTGCAGAGACGGTTCACCAGACTGATTCCTGGGATGTCAGGACTGTCTTATGAAGAAAGACTGGATAGACTTGGTTTATACTCTCTAGAATTTAGGAGATTGAGAGGGGATCTTATAGAAACTTACAAAATTCTTAAGGGGTTGGACAGGCTAGATGCAGGAAGATTGTTCCCGATGTTGGGGAAGTCCAGGCAAGGGTGTCACAGCTTAAGGATAAAGGGGAAATCCTTTAAAACCGAGATGAGAAGAACTTTTTTCACACAGAGAGTGGTGAATCTCTGGAACTCTCTGCCACAGAGGGTAGTTGAGGCCAGTTCATTGGCTATATTTAAGAGGGAGTTAGATGTGGCCCTTGTGACTAAGGGGATCAGGGGGTATGGAGAAAAGGCAGGTACGAGATACTGAGTTGGATGATCTACCATGATCATATTGAATGGCGGTGCAGGCTCGAAGGGCCGAATGGCCTACTCCTGCACCTAATTTCTATGTTTCTATGTAATACAGCACCAGGATTTCAGGATTCGTTAAGCTGTAAAAGCAGGATTCGTTAAGCTGTAAAACCATTGGTTGCATTCATGTCACTTCCTGAGCCTATCGAATCAACTAAGTTCCAAGAGCAGAAAATGATTCCTCCTCCACGATGACAATGGGCAATAAATGTATAGACCAACATCTGACTTTCTGGCAGAAGTCATCATGATGGCTTTGTTTAAGCCAGTAGATCAAATGAATTTGTACTGAGTAGCCAAAGCCATGACAACAGAGCTAATGACTCCAGTATGCAAAGGAAATCACATTTGCAAAATAAAACACATTGAAACAACATTGTGTGGATCCCTCTGGAGAAATTTACAGAGTGGATTTACATTTTTGTGGTAGCTGGGTGGATGGACCAATATCCTACCATCAACTTTAAATAATAGTTATCCACTGGAAAACTTTCGGAAAACAAGCATAATCTAAAGATGGCTGCAATAGATGCCTGGCAGAGCATCACCAGAGAAGACACCCAGCAACTGGTGATGTCCATGAATCGCAGACTTCAAGCAGTCATTGCATGCAAAGGATATGCAACAAAATACTAAACATGACTACTTTCATTTACATGACATTGCTGTGTCCCAAACATTATAGTGCCCTGAAATGGGGGGACTATGTATAAACACTGCTGTAATTTCTACATGGTGAAACCAAAATGTATAAAAATGGCCTTTATTAAAATCGGACAATGTGCACTTTAACCACGTGATTTTTTTCTATTACAAATCTCAAATTGTGGAGTACAGAGGTAAATAAATAAATGGTGGGTCTTTGTTCCAAACATTATGGAGGGCACTGTGTGTTTGCATGCTATATTGATATTACACCCTCCTTTAACAATTAATATCTGATTTCCTTTATAGATTTAACTGAGTGAATCATCACCCTAACAAACAACAAAATTGGGGAGGTGGGGAGGTAGGTGGGTGTTTTGGTGAAAGGGCTAATGCTGATTTTTCCACATTATGCAGTAATACTCTGCTGAGAAGAATGCTTTTGGAGTCTGAAGAAGGGTCTCGACCCGAAACGTCGTTTATTCCTTCTCTCCATAGATGCTGCCTCACCCGCTGAGTTCCTCCAGCATGTTTGGCTACCTTATGCTTTTATCTCTATTCATTTATCGTATGTTAACTTCAAAAGAAAATCCTGCTCCTAGTTAGTAGAAGTTAGTTTGGTAGGTGAATATGTCAGCAACATTTTGGACTAGACACAGATTATCTGAATTTCATAATTGGCATTATTATTCTGCTCAATTAATCACATAAAATAAAAATAATAAGAAACTGAGAAAACCATGAAAGCAAGAAGGAAATATGAGGTGAATGAGAAGGGCAGCACAGCACAGCTGGTAGAGCTACCGCCTCACTGTGCCAGAGACCAGGGTTCTATTCTAATGTCAGATCCTGTCCGTAGTGTTTGCACCCTGTGAATGCATGGCTTTCCTCCGAGTGCTCCGGTTTCTTCACATATCCCAAAGACGTGCGGTTCTATATGGTAATTGGCCTCTGTAAATTACCCACAGTGTGCTGGGAGTGGATGCCAAAGTGAATCACAGAAGTAGTCTAAACAAGTGGATCCTGGATCCTGCCTACTGAATTTTTTATGATTACCCCCCCTCCTCACCCTGGAGAGAGCTCTGTGCATACATGCAGTTTTCTTCCTCAATAGTGAGCTGCAAAAGAGCTTTATTTTTTTATTTAGAGTGGCAGTTGCTGAGACATATACAGGAGGCACAAGCGTTACAGATACGAGCTTCTGGGAAGTGGTCACATCAACTCCGAGAATTAGGCCATTCAGCTCATCAAGTCTCAAAAGCAATCCCGAAAGGATAGATCCTAGTTAACACGAGGAACTCTATTCTTCCATGGATCCACATGGTAGATCACCACAACAGATAAGCGCTGATAGACTGGGAGTCACACAAATGCCAGAATTGTTGTGGAGAATTTAAACAAAATAACCCTCTGTGCATAACAATCCGAACACAATGTAATACACCAATGATCTGCTGATGCATAAAATTCCCCCCGATTTTGATATTTAAGTCCACCTGAACCAAACATCACCCATTCCCTGTGTTTAAGAAGGAACTGCAGATGCTGGAGAATCGAAGGTACACAAAAAAGCTGGAGAAACTCAGCGGGTGCAGCAGCATCTATGGAGCGAAGGAAATAGGCAACGTTTCGGGCCGAAACGTTGAAGAAGGGTTTCGGCCCGAAACGTTGCCTATTTCCTTCGCTCCATAGATGCTGCTGCACCCGCTGAGTTTCTCCAGCTTTTTTGTGTACCATCACCCATTCCCTTCTCTTTAAACTTAAACAATATAAATTCCTGATCAGTTGTGACATGAGGACTGATCTATCTGAATCATTGGTAAAAACAAAACAGTAAATTGTACATTTTTTGACGGCAATAATGTAAGGACAAGAGAAAGGAACCGAATATTTTATCCAATCAAAAAACTGGTGCAATTACTTTTATATGAATAATGTCCTTCTATATTGGAAATATATTTTCTCCCTTTTTGCAGGATAACAGTACACCAGAGGAGCATGCACTCTATGTCTGGGATCACTTCATCTCCAGATCTTCTGCCAAGAATGTGGTATTTGTTGCCCACAGTTACGGTGGCCTGGTGTTTTTGGAATTAGTAAGTACTTTTTCTTCTTTACTAATCATTTTTTTTTTTGTTCACTGCACATTTCAGACATCATAAGCATAATGATCTTCGAGCATATTTAAACAATTTTCTTGATATCTATGTATAGCCATTTCATTCTAAATCTGTATTCATTTGTTTTCTAATCAACAAAACACATGAACAAATGGGTGTATATTTGGATTATTTTGAATAGTGGATTAGTAAATGTTACAATTTAATGTGTAGCATGATATCAGGTTGGGTTAAGTGAACATGACTCAGCAATTTTTGCATGATGTTATTAGTCCATTTAGGAAACCAGTCACCAGTACTTAATTGAAATAGTGACTCCTTTGAACAATCACTAACAGTTTAATAGACATTTTGAAGCAGTTGCACTTCTGTCAATGACAATAAACGATTATAATGGTTGCAGTTACAGATTAAAACATAAATGTGGCAGAATAAGATCATTGAGAACAATGCCTCAATGATAAAATTACCATTTCAAAAATGGATTTTTCATAGAAAATGTATTTGCCACATTAAGGGACAGAAGTTTAGGGGTAACATGAGGGGGAACTTCTTTACTCAGAGAGTGGTAGCAGTGTGGAATGAGCTTCCAGTGGAAGTGGTGGAGGCAGGTTCATTGGTATCATTTAAAAATAAATTGGATAGGCATATGGATGAGAAGGAAATGGAGGGTTATGGTATGAGTGCAGGCAGGTGGGACTAAGGGAAAAAAGTTGTTCGACACGGACTTGTAGGGCCGAGATGGCCTGTTTCCGTGCTGTAATTGTTATATGGTTATGTTTTGATGTTTGTTGTTTTGTTAAAAAAGACTACCTTATCATTTGGAACTTTCTTGGTTTCCTTTACATTTCTTCCCTCTTACTTTAAATCAATTCTTTTTAGTTATTGATTAACCGAAAAATTAACAAAATAAAAAAGCCATCTGTCTATACAAGTGCGACTTGCAAGGTGATACAAGTAGGGATGTTAAACCAGGGTAGAGAATAAAAAGTGCATGGCAGGACCTTGGGGAGTATTGAAGAACAGCATTCAGTTATCCTATCTTCCTATTTCTTTATTCACTGGTATGTCGCACAGTAAGCAATTTTGAGATTATAACCCTAGATGTCCTGCCCTTCAACTTTCTTCCTAAATTATTTTCAAGACTTTGTATAACTTCTTACCTATGTAGTAAGCACCAACATGGACTATCACCTATAGCTACCAACCCTCTTCTTTCAGAATGTTCTGCACTCGAGACATCCTTGATTCTAGCATCATGAAGGCAAAACATTACCCTGTCGGCTTGCTCACAGCCACAAAAGTGCCTGTGTGTTCCCCTGATTATTGTTCCTCTGCCACTACTGCTTACCAAACCTTGTCATTCCCTACTGCACAACAGAGCCAGTCATGGTGCCACTGATTTGGCTTCTACTGCTATTTCCTGAGAGGCTATTCTCCCCCCATCCTCTACCTTGTCAGTTTCCAACATGGAATACCTGTTAGAAAGATAAAGGGATTAGCCACAGGGCACTCGTGAGCTAACTGGCTCCCCCTTGTCTCGTCTCGCACCCACTATATGTTTGAACCTTTGATGTGACCACTTCCCAGAAGCTTGTATCTGTAACGCTTTCTGCCTCCTGTATATGTCTCAGCAACTGCCACTCCAACTGATCAATAGGGTCTCAGAGGTGCTACAGCTGGACACAATTCCTATCAACGTAGTCGTCAGGGACACTTGACTTCTCCCTCATCTCCCACATTTCACACGAGGAACAAACCACTCCACTAACTGCCATTTCTTCCCCTCGAGTTACTACTAGTTTTAAAAAGAAAAGGAAGGACCTTACATTGACTTCCATATTACCTTTACTATATTTAGGCCTTAGGCTCAGCACTCTGACCACAAAACATCCTTTTGCAGTCATTATCTAACTATTTTTTATCCTAGTCTAATCTTAAAGGTCAAGTCAGCACAATTGTTCAAAATAAAATGAAGACTCCTTTCTTTAATCTTAACAAATCAAGATGATATTTAATCTGTTTGCAATACTGTTTGCAAACTTGTGAAGCACAGTTCACGGGTGGTAGCATATTAATTTGTTTCAGGCAGATTAAATTAACTTTTGATTTTTTGCTAAATATATGATACACAAGGGAAGAAATTCAAAGGAAAAGTTGTGGAAGTTTGTTCACATGATAGTACCATGTAAACATTTAAGAAAGGAAAGAAAATCAGAATTGACATAAGTTTCTATTTAATTTCGATGCCAAGGAGTGTAAAATTTCAAATGAATTATAACCTATATTTATTCTCTGGCATAATATGTTATTTCATGTGAAAAGAAACAAATTAGATGTTTGGCAAGAAGTAACATTTATGCTGTTTGGACTTAGCAATATCATTATCAGGCAGTGAATTGGAAAACATATTGTAGTTTTAGTAGGGAGACTAAGATGATTGACCTTTAGTCAGTGAAGTATTGGTGTTGCCAATGGATATGGTAAATTATGTTTGTTCTGAAACTAAACAATTACAAAGTCTTGCCACCTAAAGACTAAAAGAAGGGCAGTGGATGACCAGTATGACATCCCTTGTGTCTGTGTCTCTTGTCACACTGGTGGATATTTTCTTCACTTTTGTTCTTCACTATAATGCATCCAGATGTCTCAAAGCAAAGCTTGACATTTGACCTTGGGGCTATAGGGTGAAAGTGCCCTGAGCCTGTGAATTTATCCCAAAGCAGGGCTAAAATATTCCACATGACATCTTGGTCTTGGGTTGAGAAGTAGCCAGTAAATACAAACTTATAAGAATTTTTTTTTTGGGAAAAGAGGGTGGTAGGAAGAATGAGTTCTCAAGACTTCTTGCACTGCAGGGACTGAATGCATGAATGGCATGACATAATACATCCACGGGCACATCTAATATTTGTCACAAAGAAACTTTAACAAAAAAGCTGACATTGATGTATTATTATGACTTCACATTAATGGGGTCCACAATTAATCATTTTAGAACAGCATATCTCATTCCCTTCACTACATACTCTGTAAATCATAGGGGTTTTTTCAGTACACATATGTTCTGATCTGTTATATCAATTGCAAGTTTTTTATAACTTAAAAATAAATTTTATATTCCATATGTACAGAGAAACCAGGTTTTAAAATAATTGTCAAAATGTTGGAAATAATTAAACATTTTTGTATTTTTCTTTATAATTGTCAGTAACATTTTAATCTTTGATAATACATACATTTGTGTTATTGCAGATGTATTGTATTGATTTGCAAAATCATCAGAAATGTATCATTTAATCAGTAGTAGACGAATGACATTGTAAGGAGAAATGACTTCCTGTCTAATTGACTTGTAGGCCTTCTGTATATTTTGGAAAATTACATTGTTGGCCTGTATACAAAATACCTTTTTTTGCAAACCTCAATGGTTTGGCACCTGGCTCACTCAGCAGTGTTTTGCATGCTCGCAGGGTCCTGTTTCTTGCATTCCTTTGAAACTCACTGAGCCCTTTTTCTGTGTCCCCTTTAAATTTGCTGTTCACTGGAACTGTTATTATAATACATGTAGTTTCTAAAAGAAATTGTGAATTTAATGTGTTGGAGGATTAATTGTCTCCCATATCTGTTAGCGGTATTGATATTCATGAAGGAAAGCTGTGCTACACATGAACATAAATATGTCTACATTCCAATGGTGCTCTGTTAGTCGAAGGTCCTTTATACTTGATGGCCTCTCCTGAAATCCACAGGTGATTCAGATATCTGATGTTTTCATTTACTTTATTATTGTCACGTGCAATGAGGTACAATGAAAAGCTTTTTTGTTGCTTGCTATCCAGACACCGAAAATACCACGATTACAATCAAGCTGTCCTACACTGTACAAATACAGGGTAAAGGGTATAGCATTTATTGCATGATAAGTCCAGTAAAATCCAATTAAAGATAGTTCAAAGGTCTCCAATGAGGCAGATGAGAGGTCAGGACCATTCTCTAGTTGGTGGGAGGACGGTTCAGTAGCATGATATCAGCTGGGATGAAACTGTACCTGAGAAGGTTTCCGACCCGAAACGTCACCTATCCTTTACTTCAGAGATGCTGCCTAATCCGCTGAGTTACTCCAACATTTTGTGGCTATCCTGAAACTCGAGATATGTGTTTTCACACTTCTGTACCTCCTCCCTGACGGGAGAGCGGAGAAGAGGGAGTGACCGGGGTGAGACTGGTCCTTGATTATGCTCGTGGCCTTGAAGTGTAGATGGAGTCAATGGAAGAGACGTTGGTTTGTGTGATGGTCTAGGCTAAGTCCGCAGCTCTTTGCAATTTCTTCCCCCTTCACCTTTAAACTTATGTCCTCTAGTTCTCAATTCCCCTACTTTGGGCCAAAGAATCTTTGCATTTACCTGATCTATTCCTCTCATGATTTTGTACATCTCTATAAGATCACCCCTCATCCTCCTGCGCTCCATGAATGAAGTCCTAGACTGCTCAACCTCTTCCTATAGCTCAGGCCCACAAGTCCAGGCATCATCCTCGTAAATCTTCTCTGCAACATTTCCATCTTGAAAACGCATTTCATCTAGTGGCACCAATTGTTTGTGATAAACCACAGAGAAACAAATCCGGAACGACTTCTCCTTGGAATGGATCAAAATCACAAAATCTTCTTCTTGCATATGGCACGCACAGCCTAAAGTTGTAGGACAACTTGTTCTATTTGATCTTATTTGATTGTGCACACCAGGTTGATTGCATTCGTTGAAACAGTGCGGACCACGTGAAGGATACAATCTCCCACCCCATTGCTTTAGTTAAACCAATCAATTGAATAATCTCACCAGGGCACTGTACAACTGCAGAAGGACCTCTTTGCTCCTATACTCAATTCCTCACGTTATGAAGGCCATTAGCTTTGAATATATCTATTTGTGAACAATTAAAGATTCATATTCTGAAATTGCATTGAGTAGCATATATCATACTTTGCAAATATTGCTCCTGCCAGTAGTCAGACTATAATACCTATTCCAAACAAGGTAGCAAAACTTTAATTCTATCATTATAAAGAATACAAACATGGTTTCATCCGTGTTTTGGCAGTGCAAAGCCCTATATGAGTTGAAGGGAAAGTTGTCAGAACTCAATTATAATATATTGTATATAGCTAAGCTAAAAGCAAAATCTTGAAGCAGTTTGAATATGCAACATTACTTCTGTTTCTCATTATATCTAATGCTTCATTCTAATATAAATGACAAACCGACAATTACACTGATCAGAACCAGTCACAGAAGTTCAGATTTTGTGGGTTTTTAGCAAAAAATTGAATTTCCAATGCTCTTAAGTTTGTTCATGGTCTTTTGAGTGGCAATTACAATAATTAGAGATTGCTCCTTAAGGATGCTATGATATTTATGAACAAAACAAATTGTGTTCATCCGATCAGATTTAAGAATCCTCATTGAGGTATTTGGTAGAGTGCGGTGGGGGTGGAGTAATGTGGGTTTAGGGTTAAATTCAAAGGTGCCAAAATCAAGTACAAGAATTACAATGTGCAGTTCCAGTGATCAGCTATTCTTTGGTTGGATACATCAGCAAAAGATCAAAATTGTATCAAAATCACACATAGCATACAATAACGAAAGCCAATTACTTAAGTCTGTTTCGGATCATAGTCATAGAGTGATACAGTGTGGAAACAGGCCCTTCGGCTCAACTTGCCCACACCAGCCAGCAATGTCCCAGCTGCACTAGTCCCACTTGCCTGCACTTGGTCCATATCCCTTCAAACCTGTCCTATCCATGTACCTATCTAACTGTTTCTTAAACGATGGGTTAGTTCCCAACTCAACTACCTCCTCTAGCAGCTTGTACCATACACCCACCACCCTTTGTGTGAAAAAGTCACCCCTCGGATTCCTATTATGGTCTCTAAACTCCCCTCCAGTTTTGACCCGTTCCAGTTTGCTTATCGCCCGAACCGCTCCACAGAGGATACTATCTCCTCTGCAGTCCACCTGAGCCTACAACACCTGGAGGAGAGGAACACCCAAGTGCGGATGCTGTTTGTTGATTTCAGCATTTAACACGATAATCCCCCAGCATCTGGTGAGCAAACAGGCACCCTTAGGATTCAATACCAGACTATGCAACTGGATCCTGGATTTCCTTTCTGAAAGACCCCAGTCTGTGCAGGTGGGGAAGAACACCTCCTCGGTCATCACACTGAGCACCGGCTCCCCTCAGGGCTGTGTCCTGAGTCCGCTGCTCTTTACATTGATGACACATGACTGTGTCGCCAGGTCCACTACTAACCATATCATCAAATACGCGGATGACACAACAGTAGTGGGCCTCATCCGCAATAACGACGACCAGGCATATAGAGAGGAGGTGGAACAGCTGGTGAGCTGGTGCAGCAGGAACAACCTTCTCCTAAATGTGAACAAAACCAAGGAGATTGTCGTCGATTTCAGAAGGAAAATTCAGCCCAGTCACACTCCACTTTGCATCAACAACTCAGCAGTGGAGCAGGTGAAAAGCATCAAGTTCCTGGGGGTGCATATAACAGACACCTTAAACTGGTCCACAAACATTACATTTCTGGCAAAACGGGCACAGCAGCAGTTGTACTTCCTCCACAGGTTGAGAAGTTTACACCTCCACCCTCCCATCCTCGCCACTTTCTACAGAAGCACAATTGAGTCGGTCATGACCAGCTGCATCTCTACGTGGTGCGGCAGCTGTACAGCTGCGGACTGGAAGTGCCTTCAGAGAGTGGTGAGGACAGCGGAAAAAATCATTGGGACTTCTCTTCCTTCCATCATGGACATGGGGTACAAACGCTGTCTGATTAGAGCTAAGGGCATTACCAGAGCCCCCACACACCCACAATTTGGACTGTTCATACTGTTTAACTCTGGGAGGAGGTACCGCAGCATGAAGAGCGGGACAACCAGGTTCTGCAACAGCTTCATCCCCCAGGCCATAAGATTACTGAACAATCAACAAAACCGAGGCTAGAACTTTTTAAATATCGACACTTTTAAAAAACTTTTTATATATATTTATTTTACAGAACCATGCACATGAAGCATTTTTATGGACGCACCTAGCACTTTTTACTATTACCTGATTTTGGAGAGTCAAATGCAACGAAATTTTGTTCAAGGTGCACTGTGTCTAGGTGTATATCTGAATGACAATAAAGTTTTCATTCATTCATTCTATTAAATCTTTTCCCCTTCACCTTGAACCTATGTCCCCTGGTTCTCGATTCCCCTACACTGGGCAAAAGACTCTGTGCTTCTACCCGATCTATTTCTCTCATGATTTTGACCACCTCTATAAGATCCCCCTCATTCTCCTGTGCTCCATGGAATAGAGACCCAGCCTACTCAACCTCTCCCAATAGCTCACACCCTCTAGTCCTGGCAACATCCTCGTAAATCTTTTCTGAACCCTTTCAAGCTTGACAATATCTTTTGTATAACATGGTGCCCAAAACTGAGCACAATATTCTAAATGCGGTCTCATCAACGTCTTATACAACTACAACATACAGACCAGTTAGTCTAACATCGGTAGTGGGGAAACTGCTAGAGTCAGTTATTAAAGATGGGATAGCAGCACATTTGGAAAGTGGTGAAATCACTGGACAAAGTCAGCATGGATTTACGAAAGGTAAATCATGTCTGACGAATCTTATAGAATTTTTCGAGAATGTGACTAGTAGCGTGGATAGGGGAGAACCAGTGGATGTGGTGTATCTGGACTTCCAGAAGGCTTTCGACAAGGTCCCACATAAGAGATTAGTATACAAACTTAAAGCACAAGGCATTGGGGGTTCAGTATTGATGTGGATAGAGAACTGGCTGGCAAACAGGAAGCAAAGAGTAGGAGTAAACGTGTCCTTTTCACAATGGCAGGCAGTGACTAGTGGGGTACCGCAAGGCTCACTGCTGGGACCCCAGCTATTTACAATATATATTAATGATCTGGATGAGGGAATTGAAGGCAATATCTCCAAGTTTGCGGATGACACTAAGCTGGGGGGCAGTGTTAGCTGTGAGGAGGATGCTAGGAGACTGCAAGGTGACTTGGATAGGCTGGGTGAGTGGGCAAATGTCTGGCAGATGCAGTATAATGTGGATAAATGTGAGGTTATCCATTTTGGTGGCAAAAACGGGAAAGCAGACTATTATCTAAATGGTGGCCAATTGGGAAAGGGGGAGATGCAGCGAGACCTGGGTGTCATGGTACACCAGTCATTGAAGGTAGGCATGCAGGTGCAGCAGGCAGTAAAGAAAGCAAATGGTATGTTAGCTTTCATTGCAAAAGGATTTGAGTATAGGAGCAGGGAGGTTCTACTGCTTGTACAGGGTCTTGGTGAGACCACACCTGGAGTATTGCGTACAGTTTTGGTCTCCAAATCTGAGGAAGGACATTATTGCCATAGAGGGAGTGCAGAGAAGGTTCACCAGACTGATTCCTGGGATGTCAGGACTGTTTTATGAAGAAAGACTGGATAGACTTGGTTTATACTCTCTAGAATTTAGGAGATTGAGAGGGGATCTTATAAAAACTTACAAAATTCTTAAGGGGTTGGACAGGCTAGATGCAGGAAGATTGTTCCCGATGTTAGGGAAGTCCAGGACAAGGGGTCACAGCTTAAGGATAAGGGGGAAATCCTTTAAAACTGAGATGAGAAGAACTTTTTTCACACAGAGAGTGGTGAATCTCTGGAACTCTCTGCCACAGAGGGTAGTTGAGGCCAGTTCATTGGCTATATTTAAGAGGGAGTTAGATGTGGCCCTTGTGGCTAAGGGGATCAGGGGGTATGGAGAGAAGGCAGGTACGGGATACTGAGTTGGATGATCAGCCATGATCATATTGAATGGCGGTGCAGGCTCGAAGGACCGAATGGCCTACTCCTGCACCTAATTTCTATGTTTCTATGTTTCTAACATGACCTCCCAACTTCTTTACTCAATACTTTGACTGATGAAGGCCAGTGCCAAAAGCCTTTTTGACCACCTTATCTACCTGCGACTCGACCTTCAATGAACCATGCACCTGTGCTAGATCCCTCTGCTCTACAACACTACCCAGAGGCCTACCATTTATTGTGCGGGTCCTGCCCTTGTTCGACGTTCCAAAATGCAAAACCTCACACTTCTCTGTGTTGAATCCATGAATTCCTCTGCCCACCTGGCCAATCTATCCAGATCCTGCTGCAATCTTTCACAACCATCTTCAGTATCTACAAAACCACTCACTTTTGTATCATCAGCAAACTTGCTAATCATGCCCTGTATGTTCTCATCCAAATCATTGATGTAGATGACAAACAGTAATGGCCCCACCACCGAACCCTGAGGCACACCACTAGTCACAGGCCTCCAGTCTGAGAAGCAACCTTCCACCATCACCCTCTGCTTCCTTCCACAGAGCCAATTCGCTATCCATTCAGCTATCTCTCCTTGGATCCAATGTGATCTAACCTTCCAGAGCAGCCTACCATGCGGAACCTTGTCGAATGCCTTACTGAAATCCATGTACAATACAATACAATACAAATTTATTTGTCACATGCACCAACTAACGTACAGTGAAATGAATTTGCCATGCAGCGATACAATTGAAAAAAGAAAACACAATACACAATAGAATTTAATATAAACATCCACCACAGCATTCTTCACTATGGTGGAAGGCAACACAGTTCAGTCAGTCCTCCTCCTTGGTACACAACATCTACAGCTCTGCCCTCATCGACCTTTTTTGCTTCAAAAAATCAATCAGATTTGTGAGACACGACTTCTTACGTACAAAACCATGCTGACTATCCCTAATCAGCCCTTACCCGTCCAAAACCCGCATTAATCTATCCCTCAGAATACTCACTAGTAAATTTCCAACTGCAGATGTTAAGCTCACCAGCCTATAGTTCCTAGCATGTTCCCTGCAGCCATTTCTTGAAAAGAGCACAACATCAGATGGATGCAATATGAAAATAATTGTTCAGTTTGCCAATAAAACATTATTACAGCTAATTTTTTCCACAAATATTTTAAGTTTAAATTTGCTCCAGTGCATGGAATTTCTCTTGATATCGTTGGATATAAGATATAAGATTTAAGCTATATTTTGCTAGATTTGACTAAGATTTAAGATATAAGATTTAAGCTATATTTAAGAGGGAGTTAGATGTGGCCCTTGTGGCTAAAGGGATCGGGGTATGGAGAAAAGGCAGGATACTGAGTTGGATGATCAGCCATGGTCATATTGAATGGCTGTGCAGGCTCGAAGAGCCGAATGGCCTACTCCTGCACCTATTTTCTATGTTTCTATGATTTTTACATTCAACAATGTCATTTGGTTAGAATGTCCAGTACATAAAGCCAGAATCTTTGAAAGATTTATTTCGAAGTCAGGGTATTGTAAGAATTGGAATAGACCTTTCAAGTCATGTTGTTGCCATATAGCCCCTGGCCTTCTTATAGATATTTTAAGTTTGAGAGTTGCTTCTGAAGAGACATTGACAAGGTGTTGCAGTGCTCTTTATAGATAGTACAGCCCGCTGTCTCATTCTGCTGGTGGGGAAGGAAATAAATCTTTAACGTGAAGGATAGGATACCAACTAAAGGCTGTTCTGCTTGTATCATTAAGAATCTTGAGTGCTGTTTCAATTAGACTTTCCAGGCAGTCGGAGAGTATTTTATCATGCTCTTGACATGACTTGTGGATGGATAGTGGAAAACTGTTCAGGAGTCCTTGGGAGGTCACTTGCTGTGGATTATCTAGCATCAGACACATTTTTGAAGTCATGGTGCTTCAGTACTTTGTTATCCGTGCTTTCTCCCAGGATGTTGATGATGGAGAAATCAATGTCAGTGAACATCAGTTGGAGATAATATTTTTGACAGTTGTGTGACACAAATCGTACCTGGAGAAAAATTGCAAATAAATCTGAAAGCTGCATAATAATTAAAGAACCCTCCCCCCCCCCTCCATTTCCACTTCTAATCTTAAAATACAGCCCTGAGAAATGTCCAGAGTAATGCACTAAATTCAAGGTTATTGGCACCCAACTACACTTTCATGCAAGGCAGGAATGTGATGGAGACGCACTTAACCAGATGAGTGCAGCTCCAATACCACTCACAAAACTAGGCACTATTTAGAAAGAAGCAGTCTTCTCCTGGGTTGATGCCCAAACCATCAAGATGGTTTCTTGTATCCTGCACCATCACTGCAGCTAAAGCGTACAATGTCTATAAAATGAACTGCAGTTTTTCACAGGCAAATTCAGCAAACATTCCAAACCATTATCTCTGCTGACAAGAAGAAGAGCATCAGGTGTATAAGAACATCATGTGCGGAATTTCCTCCAAACCACACACAATGCTGACTTGGAAAGAAAATGCCGTTCCTCCACCATAATTATACGGGTGATGTTTCAATTATGGTCTCTAAACTCCCCTCCAGTTTTGACCCGTTCCAGTTTGCTTAATTGGTCAAATAAGGGAAAGGTAATGAAATGTCCATAATGAATATAAGGGGTAGATGACAGATTAAAAAATAATGAGATTCTTCACCTTGGATTAACTTTCTTGAGGCATTTGAATTTGATTTTCTGTTTTTGTTTCCTATGTTCACATTTTTCTGTACACTGATACTTTAATTTGAGTCTCTAACTCATCGCAGAATTTAATTGCTTTGTGGTTTGTGTCCTAATCATCAGCTGCTGTGGCCCAATCTCTGTATTACCTCCCCAAACCGTTGATCAATTGAACTCCTCTTTCCTCAATTTGCCCATTCTTTAAAACTTACCTTTTTGACCAAATTTTGGTCACTTGCCATAATATTTCATTATCTGATTCAACATAAATTGTATGAGATCGCTTCAGTGAAGAAAGTTTGAATGTTTTTGCTAGTTAATGTTGTTAGTAAATGTTGATTCTGCCATTGTCGTTGTTCACTGTCTACTATAGATTACTTTTTATATGATGTTGGAGCAGATATTCATCCAGGGCACAAATCAATATCAGGCTGGCTATATAAATGGCATTTTGTGTTATTATTAAGACATGTCATGCTTCTGGAGATACGCCATCATCAATTATGCAAATATGTTCCTTGTGCTAGACAATTTAGGAGAATTTGGGATATCATATTCATGCTCAACTGTATTAATTGTTAAGAAAGTGCCAAGGAGGATGAGAAAATGTAACACACGATGTTCGCTGCCACAGACATTATGAAGTTTGGAATTTGACTGGATGGCTTAAAACAAAACTCACTCAAAACAAAAGAAATCACCAGAATACATAGGTAAAAGAAGTGGATAGTGAACTGAAGGGCAAAAACAATTTGATAGAGCAGATATAGTAGATTGAGGGTAGAAAATTGATAGTTTAGTTTAGTTAAGAGATACAGCGTGGAAACAGGCCCTTCGGCCCACCGGGTCCGCGCCAAACAGCGATCCCCACATGTCAACACCATCCTACACACACTAGGGACAATTTTTACATTTACCAAGCCAATTAACCAACGTCTTTGGAGTGTGGGAGGAAACCGAAGATCTTGGAGAAAACCCATGCAGGTCACGGGGAGAACGTACAAACTCCGTACAGACAGCACCCGTAGTCGGGATCGAACCAGGGATCAGGCGCTGCATTCGCTGTAAGGCAGCAACTCCACCACTGGTTTCAGAAGATACTATTTATACTGCTAGTTGCCATAGATATGAGAAATGATTGTTAAGTACAGGTTTAAGAAGGGTTTTGTTCCTGGGAATTATTTGCAAGCAGTACAGTATCAGAGAGGAACAAGTTAAAAATATGGCCATGAACTGAGTTCACATATGGCAGAAGATGATGCAAAGATGTCCCATTGGAATAATAGCTTAGAGAAATATGTTAAAGTGCATTTTGCTATTCTTAAAAATGATATGAATAATTTTGGCCCATTTTGAGCTAATAATGTTATTTTACCATAGAAGAGCTATTTAATGCTGTTGGTGTTTTTATTTAAAAAAAAGACACAATTGTTGGCCATAAGGCATGTCTCTAGGTGCGATTTGCAAAATTGACATCAACGTAATAACTAGAATGTATTCTTCCTGGTTTCAATGTGGCACAATTCCAGCTAGTGTCACGAACAGTTGCCGCACAGCAGCCGCATTTCAAAACTTATTATGAAATAGATAACTACTACATTTATTCACCCGTATGCACATGCAAGAAAGCTGTTCCACCCTCTAGAAAAGCTACTGTGGTTAGTGACCACTGACTCTGTCATTTCCTGTAGATTCCTCACTGCTACCTCCATCTTTCCTGCAAGGTATTTGTTGGAAAATTGAGTAAAGATGTGCATGTTTGGTTCCCATCTATCTATCTTCTTATATTACTAAATCTCTGATCTTGACCGCTTTTGGCCGACTGTGCTGCGATTTCCGAGAGAACGCCACCACCTACGGCCGTCATTTTTGGCCACCTCGCTCAGAGCCCCCCTCCGCCGTATGAGTATGGAGGATTTTTTCCGTCATTTAAAAATGAGAGATATTAATGTTTTTACAAAATTCCCCATTCTCTCTGCTGGCGGC
Organism: Leucoraja erinaceus; assembly: GCF_028641065.1. NCBI lineage: Eukaryota > Metazoa > Chordata > Chondrichthyes > Rajiformes > Rajidae > Leucoraja > Leucoraja erinaceus. The sequence goes on from NC_073379.1 coordinate 102,694,135, forward strand.
AGGATGAGGGACTATAAAACCAGGAAGTGTCGTGCCTCACTCAGTCTCTGCCAGACCCAGGAAGCGAGAGGGTCACGGCTTTCTGAGCTGCGAATAACACTGAACGCACGTCCACTCCACAGTGAGTCCCCTCGATGCGGCTGCAAAGTGGCTGCAGCCCTTTTTAAAACGTTTGTGTTCACAAAATGAATTTTGGTTGCTGGGAGTCTGCAGCCCAAATGTTTGCCTTGCCCTTTTAACAAGTTTGTGTTATTTGCCTTGCCTTGCCCTTTTAACAAGTTTGTGTTCACAAAATGAATTTTGGTTGTCGGGTGTCTGCAGCCCAATTGTTTGCCTTGGCTTGGATTTTTAAATCTTTGCAACAGTTGGCTGCCTGCCCAAGCATCCATTCGGCCCACAATGTCAATACTAGCCCTCTGGAAACCTGTACCTTCAGCCCGCAACACCCATACTAGTGCAACAGACAGCCACCCCCATTAGCGAGCAGTATTGGAATTGGTGGAGAGGTGGAATATTGCGTTGGTGACCAGCCCTCCCATGTGATGCTGGGACTCAATGGGTCCCACTTACTCTAGTATACTTATAAAACTCTCATCTTGTCCTCTTCCGGTTTGCGTTGTTTTTAAATTTGTGCAAAAACGGTACCCGATAGCGCTACGGTGTTTCGCCACCTTACTCACCATTCTCCTGTGCTGCAAGTGCAACAAGTTTTTTTCCGATCGGTGAAATAGTGCAAAAGTTATGACGGTTTAAAAATCATAGAAACCTTCCCTTCCGGCACCCGCTGTCAATTACCGGCGGAGAGGAGAATAAAGCTGAGGGAGCGGAGAGTGTGGAGCGGCATGCGGGGAGTGAGCAGCGTGTGCGGAGTGAGCAGCGAGCGGGGAGTGAGCAGCTTGCGGGCTGCTTCTGCGGCGATCACCCCCCCCCCCGACTCCCTCTCCCCCCACACCACCCCCCTCCCCCACACCCCCCCACCCCCCCCTCCCCACACCCCCCTCCCCCACACCCCCCCCTCTCCCACACACCCCCCTCCCCCACACCCCCTCTCCCCACACCCCCTCTCACCCACACCCCACTCCTCCTCCTCCCCATCCTCCCCCACACCCCATCCTCCCCCCAACCCACACCACATCCTTCCCCCAAACCCTCTCCCACAGTCCACACCCCCCCCCCCCCACACCTCCCTCCCGCACACCTCCCTCCCCCCCCACACCCCTCCTCCCCCATTCCCACCTCCCCCACACCCCCCCTCCCCACCCCCTTCCGCTTCAAGCTCCCCAGTAAAGAAGCCAATAAATCAAACATATTTTACACCTTGGTCGTCACCTTATCTCCCCTATCCCTTTGGCTAGAAGATGCAATAGCTTGATTGCACAGTCCACAAGATTAAGGAACAGCTTCTTCCCCACTGTCATCAGACCACTGAACGGTCCTACCCTAAGCTAAGAAAGTATTACGAATAAATAAAATTCAAGATGTTTACAGCTGTTGAACATAATACCTTGAAATTGTGCATTTGATTTGCAGAGTAAAAAAACTAATTTATTGGTGTGTGGATTGTGGGCAGCAGCAGAAATGTAAGCAAAAAAGTGGCTTAACATAAAAAAAAGCCTATCTCTTAGAGGTGAGGCATGTTTGCCGATGGCAACTACAAATCAGTTCTTGATAATGGCAAACCAGACAGCAACACGAAGCTCCCTGTTTCTCAGCTGTAGCATTAGATCTCAAGGAAAGAGACATGCATGATTGCAGTAGGCAGATAAATGGCCAGTGTCTGAGCTTCCATAGCTTTACAGGCAAAAAAATCCCAACATCTGAATACTGCAATGGCAGTCCAGACGGCTGCCATTATAAACTAGGATTCAATGTTCAAAGGTGGATTTTAAGCCCTCAGACATCTGCAGATTTCTTCACTACATCTCATCATACCCTGCTTTCTGTATGGATGTTTTAATCTACAATTTGAGAGGGAGAAGGGAAAATCGGAAGTGTCAGTGTTACAATTAAATAAAGGGGACTATGGAGCCATGAGGGAGGAGCTGGCAAAGTTGACTGGAAAGATACCCTAGCTGGAATGACAGTGGATCAACAATGGCAGATATTTCTGGGAATAATTCAGAAGGTGCAGGATCAGTTCATTCCAAAGCGGAAGAAAGATTCCAAGGGCAATAAGGGGCGACCGTGACTGACAAAAATAAAAGAGAAGAAGTATAACATAGCAAAGATAAGCGAGAAGCCAGAGGATTGGGAAACTTTTAAAGAAGAACAGAAGATAACTAAAAAGGCAATACGGGGAAAATAGATGAGGTACGAAGGTAAGCTAGCTAAGAATATAAAGGAGGATAGTAAAAGCTTATTTCGGTATGTGTTAAGTTAAGGTATAGTTAAGACCAAAGTTGGACCCTTGAAGACTGAAAGGTGAATTTATTATGGGGAACAAGGAAATGGCAGACGAGTTGAACAGGTAAATTTGGATCCATCTTCACTAAAGAAGACACAACCAATCTCGCTGATGTACTAGTGGCCGGAGGATCTAGGGTGAGGGAGGAACTGAAGGAAATTCACATTAGGCAGGAAACGGTGTTGGGTAGACTGATGGGACTGAAGGCTGATAAAACCCCAGGGCCTGATGATCTGCATCCCAGGGTACGTAAGGAAGTGGCTCTAGAAATTGTGGATGCCTTGGCGATAATTTTCCAATGATCTATAGATTCAGGATCAGTTCCTGTGGATTGGAGGGTAGCTAATGTTATCCCAAGAAAGGCATAGAGAGAAAACAGGGAATTATAGACCAGTTAGCCTGACATCGGTGGTGGGGAAGATGCTGGAGTCAATTATAAAAGATGAAATAGCGGCACATTTGGATAGCAGTAACAGGATCGGTCCGAGTCAGCGTGGATTTACGAAGGGGAAATCATGCTTGACATCTGAATTTTTGAGGATGAAACTAGGAAAATGGACAAGGGAGAGCCAGTGGATGTAGTGTATGTGAACTTTCAGAAAGCATTTGATAAGGTCCCACATAGGAGATTAGTGGACAAAATTAGGGCACATGGTGTTGGTGGTAGAGTGTTGACATGGATAGAAAATTGGTTGGCAGACAGGAAACAAAGTGTAGGGATTAACGGGTCCCTTTCAAAATGGCAGGCGGTGACTAGTGGCGTACCGCTAGGCTCAGTGCTGGGACTGCAGCTACTTACAATATATATTAATGATTTAGATGAAGGGATTGCAAATAACATTAGCAAATTTGCAGATGACACAAAGCTGGGTGGCAGTGTGAACTATGAGGAGGATGCTATGAGAATGCAGGGTGACTTGGACAGGTTGAGTGAGTGGACAGATGCATGGCAGATGCAGTTTAATGTGGATAAATGTGAGGTTATCCACTTTGGGAGCAAAAACAGGAAGGAAGATTATTATCTAAATGGTGTCAAGTTGGGAAAAGGGGAAGTACAACAGGATCTGCGAATCCTTGTTCATCAGTCAATGAACGTAAGCATGCAGGTACAGCAGGCATTGAAGAAAGCGAATGGCATATTGGCCTTCATAACAAGAGGAGTTTAGTATAGGAGCAAAGAGGTCCTTCTGCAGTTGTACAGTGCCCTGGTGAGACCACACCTAGAGTATTGTGTGTAGTTTTGGTCTCCAAATTTGAGGAAGGACATTCCTGCTATTGACAAATGGTTGTCAGTTGGGAAAAGGGGGTACAAGATACTGCGAATATTCATCAGTCAATGGTGCATGCAAGTTGGCATTGAAGAATGGGGAAGTACATAAAAAGAGGAGTATAGGAGCAAAGTGATCCAAATTTGAGGGGAAGGACATTCCTGCTATTGAGTGAGTGCAGCGTAGGTTCACAAGGTTAATTCCTGGGATGGCGGGACTGTCATATGCTGGGAGAATGGAGCAGCTGGGCATGTATACTCTGGAATTTAGAAGGATGAGAGGAGATCTTGTTGAAACATATAAGATTATTAAGGGTTTGGACAAGCTAGAGGCAGGAAACATGTTAGCGATGTTGGAGGAGTCCAGAACCAGGGGCCACAGTTTAAGAATAATGGGGTAAGCCATTTAGAACGGAGATGAGGATATACTTTTTCACACGGAGAGTTGTGAGTCTGTTGAATTTCCTGCTTCAGAGGGCAGTGGAGGCCGGTTCTCTGGATACTATCAAGAGAGAGCTAGATAGGGCTCTTAAAGATAGCGGAATCAGGGGATATGGGGAGAAGGCAGGAAAGTTGTACTGATTATGGATGATCAGCCATGATCACTGTGAAAGGGCCGAATTGACCTACTCCTGCACCTATTGTCTATTGATTGAATTCCATTATTTTAGTTTCTCTGCCTCTATCATGTCTGTTCTGATGACCATAGTTTTCAAATCAGTACTTTGGCAATGTCTTTATTCCTTAACCTGGTCATCCCCTCCCCATGGTCTCAACCGCAGCTGCTCTATTTCCTAGTCGTATGCCTTTGTTCTCCTCCTACTATGCAGAACAAAGATAATGTTGCACTTTTCCTCATCTTCCAGTCACTCCCTACAATCATCCCCTGCAAGTTCCACCATAAGAAACAGTTAGACAGGTACATGGATAGGACAGGTTTGGAGGGATATGGACCAAGCGCAGGCAGTTGGGACCAGTGTAGCTGGGACATGTTGCCCGATGTGGGCAAGTTGGGCCGAAGTGCCTGTTTCCACATTGTATGACTCTAATCTAATCTCTAATCTAATTTACAATGAGACTCCTCTCGAAACACCTGCCATGCCCCCTTTTAACTTTCTAAAGTGACAGTTCCTTCTGCAAATTATATTTTCCTTCTATTTATCACTATGTGGTCTACATTGGTGAAACCAAATGTAGATTGGGTGTCACGTTACAGAACACCATTCTAACCGTCACAAAAAATGGCATGAGCTTACCGCTGTCACTTTAATGTCATTTTTATTTTCTACCCTTCCCGCACTCTGATCTTTTTGCCTCTGGCTTCCTACAGTGTTCTAACAAAGACCAACTAAAACAGCGCATCTTCCAAAGCGGCTCATTGTAGTTTTGGCAGCAAGTAGTCAATATTGAATTTAGCAAATTCAGAAATCAGCTTTCTCCATTTGTCACAGGACCAGCCAGATCTGGTAGTAACATTTCAGCAGTAACATTTTCTCCCTCCTCAAATGCTGTTTGATCTGTTGAGTATTTCCAGAATTCTCTTTCATTTCAGATTTCCGGTGACTGGTCTGCATCTCACAGTTCCAACACTGTCTTTGTTTTATCTCTTACTGCTACCTTCATATATCCTCTTCTATTTAGACTCCATTACACAGATCAACTATGATTAACAAGCACTCATTGCTCTCTGAAATGGCAACAGCAACATTTATTTCACTTGAACAATCTTAAGCGATGTATCTTGAAAATGTATTTAGTTCTTTCCACACTCTGCTACCCCCTCCCCCACAAGAATTCAGATCTGTTAACTTGTTTCACTTTCCACATATTTTTCCTGAATTGCTGTATAGTTTTCGGTATTTTCTGGGGGATTTTCTCAGTTTGCAATTGAGTTCCTTGATGCAGGAATTAAGCGACTATTTCATGTAAGTTTTAGATCGATGGTACACCCAGGGTATTGATAGTAGGGCATTCACCAATGTTGGTGTACATAAAGGCAAAATTATTAGACTCATGTTCGAATTGGTCATCTACAGGTACTCGTGTGAAATGAATGTGATTTTCCATTTGTCAGCATGATTGAATGATATCCAGGTTTGGCTTGTATTCGTGCACAGCTACATTATTCACTCAATCATGTTGAAGGTACACTGGCTCCTTAAGACATTGACAGATAATAAGCCGCACCCTGACAAGGCATCCAGATACAGCCTCTCATCATTATCTCCAGTATTGACGATCTTTCTCCTCTGTCATCTCATTGTTCCTCCTTCTGCGTTGTCTCAGGGAAACACTGTGCCTGCATAATGGCAAGATGTGCTGCACAAAACAGGCAAAGTTAAAGCAGCACACCCTCTCTGTTGTGTGCTGTTATGTATCTCCAGGTTGGTTTAGTAATTGGAACCAGTGGTAGTCTCCTTTAGGTTCTCCAGGTGGCTTTATAGTTCTTATTATCTGACCTCTTGGCTGCGTTTGATGAGAAACTAACCGGGGCAAGGTGGGAAGGATTCAGGAGATAGTTCCAACAGCCAATTGTTGATCTGCAATAATAGCTGGTGCATAAGCATCCTGAGAGCAAACGAATTATGCATCAATCACTATCATAATTTTCTGCCAGTGGTCACAGACTAGTTGAACATTCAGGGTGTGATAATGCTTGAAATTCCAGTTCACATTTTGGTTTGTGTATGAAGTTCCTAATGATTCTTATGCAGTCACACACCTCATGCCTTTATGAAGCCAGCTATAGCAGAACATGCATGTGTTCATAATGTTTGTTGATCAGATTGAGAAATTAATCTCTACTATCTTCAGTTGTAGAAATAGACAGAACATTGGGAAGTTCAGCTGAAGTTAACCAACAAACAGTTCAATGTGGTCATCATCTTCTTATCCTCAAGTGATCAATGTTGATTAATGCTTTGAATGTTTTGAAGTAGGTTTTCATTCAGTCAATAACCATATAACCATATAACAATTACAGCACGGAAGCAGGCCATCTTGACCCTTCTAGTCCGTGTCAAACACGTATTCTCCCCTAGTCCCATATACCTGCGCTCAGACCATAACCCTCCATTCCCTTTCCCGTCCATATAACTATCCAATTTATTTTTAAATGATAAAAACGAACTTGCCTCCACCACCTTCACTGGAAGCTCATTCCACACAGCCACCACTCTCTGAGTAAAGAAGTTCCACCTCGTGTTACCCCTAAACTTCTGTCCCTTAATTCTCAAGTCATGTCCCCTTGTTTGAATCTTCCCTACTCTCAGTGGGAAAAGCTTATGCACGTCAACTCTGTCTATCCCTCTCATCATTTTAAAGACCTCTATCAAGTCCCCCCTTAACCTTCTGCGCTCCAAAGAATAAAGCCCTAACTTGTTCAACCTTTCTCTGTAACTTAGTTGCTGAAACCCAGGCAACATTCTAGTAAATCTCCTCTGTACTCTCTCTGACACACTTCTCATTTTATCATTACTTACTTAAGGGCCTGTCCCACTTGGGCGACCTAATCCGCGAGTTCTGGCGATTTTGCCCTCGACTCATACTCGCAGCATGGTCGACACGAGGTCGTAGGAGGTCTTCGCAACTCTTCTTCATGCTCGAGTGTGGTCTCCACGTACTCGAGGCCTCAGCTAGGTCGCGGCGTTTTTTTCAATATGTTAAAAAATGCCTGCGAGTAAAAAAAGATCACCATGGAAAAAATTGATACTTTTTTACTCGTAGGTTTAGTCATAGTAGGTCATAGTAGGTCGGCATGTTCATCGTAGGTAATCGAGGATAGTCGAAAGTAGTCGTAGATAATCTTCATCATAGTCGAAGGGAGGTCAAAGGAGATCGAAGGAGGTCGTCTTCACTCTCCACTATTCGGTGCCCAATTTTCCCGAAGTTAGTCGTAGCTAGTCGAAGCTGGTCTTCAACATAGTCGAAGGTCGAAGGAGGTCTTCTACATAGTTGAACGAGGTCTTCAACATGTCATTTTTTCAAACTTTTCTAAACTTGCCAATTAGGTCGCCCAACTGGAACAGCCCCTTTCGACTTCAGGGCCTGTCCCACTCGGGCGACCTAATCGGCGCGTTAAAAAGAGTGTCTTCGACCTTCCAGCTCGAGGGCACTCGCCTGGAAAGCCTCGAGCTGGATCGACCCCTCCGTGTTGAAACCACGAGCTGCATCGACCGACCGCACACAAAAACACATCGCAACGGCGGGGGCCAGGGAAAGCGGAGGAGCACTGTCTGCGCAATGAAGATGAAGGTAAAACGGCTGCACAGTATCGGTAAGTCCTTTAGAGAGTGGGGGGGGGAGAGAAGGAGTTGAGACACTTTTAAGAAATATAATAAAGTTTAGCGGGCATTTTACCTACCGGTCGGTCTCCCTTGGTCCTGAAACTCCAATGAGCCAATCAAAATGCCCAGTCAGCGAAGGAGATTGCCTACCAAATTTTACTCAAGTAAAATTTTTCAATATGCGGAAAAAATTTTCCGCAACTTAGGTGAGGCCGCGAGTATTCGGGAACTTCCCTCGAGCATGGAGAGTTCCAGCGACCTCATAGGACCGCCTAGGACCTCGTGTTGACCATGCTGCGAATTTGAGTCAAGGTCAAACTCCTCTAAACTCGCAGATTAGGACGCCCAAGTGGGACAGGCCCTTTAGTTCCTCCCACACTGATGAGTGTATTATGCAGCAAGCTTTCGCCACTCTGTTCAGTCATGTGCGACGTCTTCCTCCCTCGATAGGTTAGCGTCCCGGGCATCCAAATCCTTCTGGAATGTGAGCCTCTTTTCTTTTTTCCGTCAGGTTGCCATGTCATTGCTATCTTAGGTGCATGTCCTGGTGGCAATCTGAGTACATGTCCTGCAAATTTCACCCTGTGTACCTCTCTATGTCCTGACTGAGAGGCTTTGTTGCAGTTTCCTGATAGATCTCCTCGTTTGTGATGTGGTCTCTGTAGCTAGCCTTCAGGATCTTCCTCAAGCAGCGTTGTTGGAATGCATCCATTTTCGTTTTCATCTTCACATTGATATTCCATGTCTCACTGGCATAGAGGGCAGTAGGAAGGTCTACGGACTGAAAGAGCTTGACTTTTAGCATCTTGGATATCCCGCTACTAAACCATATTTGCTGCATTCTTCTGAAGACTGATGCAGCTTTACCAATTCAGGAGTTGATGTTGACCTCCTTCTACTGTGAACATGCTGCCAAGATAGGTACATCTGCAGTCCGCAGATAGGAGATTGGGTGGGCGGCGCGACTCACGTCGCAGCGGCCTCTGCAGTCCGTCTGTCGTTTTTTACATTTTTGTCTTGTTTAAATGTAGTTTAAAGTGCTTTTTTTTTAACTGGGTATGTGTGCGGGGGCTGGGGGTGGGGAAACTTTTAAAATCTTTCCCCTGCACGGAGAACCCGACCTTTTCTCTGTCGGGTCTGTGGAGCGGCCTCCAACCGGAACGACCTGGGGCTCCAGTCGCGGAGCTGCGGACTTACTTACCATCGTGGAGTTGGCCGAGTTCGGAGCTGGAGGAGCTGTGGTGGCGCGCTGCTGTGGCCCGACCCCGGAGATTCGGAGGCTCCAACGGCTGGTCTGGTGGACGGTGACACCGGGAGCCCGCGGGTCCCTGCTGGGAGACCGCTTTTTGGGGCTTCCGCAACGGCGACTTCTCCCGCCCGAGTTGCGGGGTTGAAAACTACCTGGAGCGGGGCCTTACTTCGCCCAGCGCGGCTTTAAATGGCCGCGGGACTTGCTAGCGCCCGCCGGGGGCTCCAACACCAAGACCTGGAGCGCGGCCTTGCATCACCCGGCGCGGCTTTAATGGCCGCAGGGACACTTACCATCGCCCGCCGGGGGCTTTGACTCTGACATCGGGAGGAGAATGAGGAGTGCAGGGGTGAGATAAGGCTTTGCCTTCCATCACAGTGAGAAGGAGATTCACAATGAGGAATAAATTGTATCATTGTATTGTATCATTGTATCATCTTGTGGAGTTTTCCACAGGTTCCCCATTGATTATCAGTTGGTCTATTGGCTGATGGTGTCCAGTCTGCATGGTCTTAGTCTTCTGACAGCTGACCTTTAATCCAACCTTTGATGCAACCTCCTCCAGAGCGGTTGTCATCTCTTGAAGGGTGTGTCTCGACTCTGCTAGTAGTGCAATGCCATCGGCAGAATCTAGGTCTGTGAGACGTCTTCCTGTTCTCCACGGTATTCCAGCCAGGTTTGTTCATTGTCTTCCGCGTGACATGGTCGATCGTGACATTAAACAGTAAAGGGGATAGAAGGCAACCTTGTCTTACCCCTGTGACAATGTCAATAAATTCTGTGTTTCCTCAATCAACCTTGACGCAACAACAGGATCCCTCGTAAAGGTTCTCAAAGATGTTGATGAAAGCCTCTGGGGTGCCATACATTTTAAGAATTCGCCACAGGTGTCTCTGTGTACACTATCGAATGCCTTTTTAGAATCAACAAAGTTTATTCGTATTGGCTTCTGAAATTCCAGGCATTGTTCTACCAAATTTCCTAACACAAAGATCTGTCCGCTGCAGGATCTTCCTATGCAGAATCCTGCTTGTTCATCACGGAGTTTCATATCTAGAACTGCTCTAAGACGATGTAGCAGTACAGAACAAAGCACTTTTCCTGGGACTGTGAGCAACATGATCCCTCTCCAGTGTCCAGAGTCACTAAGATCTTTCTTTGGCAAATTCACTATCACACCTTTCATCCAATCTTCTGGTACACGCTTTTCTTCCCAGCATGTATTACATAGCTTTGTGAGTTTCCCTCTCAACGTTTCCCCTCCGCTCTTTAGTAATTCCGCTGGAATGTGGTCGAGGCCTGCTGCTTTGTTATTTTTCAGATTCTTAATTGCAACTTCCGTTTCTGTGATTGGTCCAACCTGCACCTCCAATTGCATGTTTTGCTCTTCTTCTGTCAGAAGTACTCTCCCGCTCTCGTCTGTTATGGGGGCACCAGAGCTACTACCGGAATCTCCCAGATCTTTATCACCGGTGAAGTGTATATTTTCTATGATATTGACTATTGTTTGACATCAGCAAAATCTTCCAGTAATTTCTCTACAAGGAGCACATATTTGCGAAATCTAACCAAATGGATCAAAATTCAAAGTGAAAAAAACTCCAAGAATATTGGATGCCCAGCCTCATGCTGTTTTTTCTCAAGACTCTGGCAAGCTATTCCACCAGGAGTCTCGGTCCCAGCATTTAAGCGTGGTCTATTAAACCAAAGGTGCTTTGAGGATTAACACGCAGCTGGATTCTGCTGATTAGGTCCCCACCCACATCCTCACCCCTTCGCAGTTGATAATCTTGTAATTTAAGAAAATGGGGCTAATTTAAGGAACGAACAGCTAGTTTTAGTTACAATTACCGTATTGGTACTGGATTCATGTAAACAAAAAAGTCAGTTTATTAATCTCCTTCAGTGAACACTTCTGTCAAAATGTGTCAGAATTTCTTCCTTCATAGGAGGAAATCTGTCGTATGTTTTAATATGGTTGACTCTGAAATTTCCAAGCAAGCCACTGAGTTTGTGGATTGTTAGGAATCCTTATTACTATGGATATGTGTGTGTGTGTATTTATTTGTTTGTGTGAGGTCACATCTACTCGAAGAAACAATGCGCTAACGGGAAGATTTTTACATATTCTGGTAGAGAGTTACCCCCTGGAGTCAAAAATCAGCTTACCTGAAAATTCCTAGCTTTATTTCTTGAGTTATATATGAAAATGTTCAAAAATGTCAAATCTTAGAAAATAAACGAGCTGATGACATCACAATGGGTCTGTTTGCGCAGCCTGTGCGCACTGTTTTCCACGAGCAGCCTACTCCGCACTGTTTTCCACGCGCTGCGAGTGACGTCACACCCCTCTCGACTCGCAGTCCTTTTATTGTCCCCCGCTCGCCGTGGCCCCGCCCACTCGCCGTGGCCCCGCTCGGGGTCCTCGGGTCCATGACCACCCGCCCAGCCACGGCCTCCCTCGATTCCACATCCGCCCGCAGCCCTTTCTCTATCTCTGCCCTCGAGTGAACCAGCCCTCCCCTGCGACAATCCCCCGGGCTCTGGATTGAAGGCGCTGAAGACGCAGTCATTTGGTTGACGCCCGCCCCGCTGCCCACTCCCTACTACCCTCCTCTCTCGGTCTCTGTGCCTCTGTGTCCCTCTCTGTGTGCCTCTGTGTCCCTCTCTGTGCCTCTTGTGTCCCTCTCTGTGCCCCTCTTTGTGCCTCTGTCCCTCTGTGTCCATGTTTGTGCCTCTGTGTCCCTCTCTGTGCTTCTGTGTCCCTCTCTCTACCCCCCTCCCTCTCTAGCCGAGCCTTGAGTTGGGGGCTATGCGTGAGTGGATAGGGCGGGGATGGGGTAAAAGGAGTGAATGAATAATATTAATATAATATCAATGGGGGTGATTAGTGTGTGTGCGTGGAGGTGGTTAGTGTGTGTGTGTGTGTGGGGAGTTAGAAACATAGAAACATAGAAAATATGTGCAGGAGTAGGCCATTCGGCCCTTCGAGCCTGCACCGCCATTCAATATCCCTACTACCTGGCTCTGAACACCAGGAAAACAAAAGAGCTCATTGTCGACTTCAGGAGGCACAGCACCGACTTAGCCCCCCTACACATCAACGGCGAGTGTGTGGAGAGGGTCAACACCTTCCGGTTTCTCGGCGTCCATATCGCTGCTGACATCTCCTGGACGGACAACACGACAGCGGTCATCAAGAAGGCTCAGCAGCGGCTGCACTTCCTGAGGGTCCTCAGGAAGCACAACCTGGACTCTAACCTGCTGCTGACCTTCTACCGCTCGTCCATCGAGAGCCTGCTGACATACTGCATTACAGCATGGTATGGCAGCTGCACCATGGCAGACAGGGAGAGGCTTCAGAGGGTAACCAGGACAGCGCAGAGGATCATTGGCTGCCCTCTCCCCTCCCTGATGGACATCTACACCTCCCGCTGCCTTAGCAGGGCAAAGAAGATCATCAAAGACAGCTGCCATCCTGCGTTTGGACTGTTCGACCTGCTGCCCTCTGGAAGGCGCTATAGGTGCATCAAATCCAGGACAAACAGACTCAGGAATAGTTGCTTTCCAAGAATTATATCTACTATAAATTCAAATTCACACATGCACTGACTACACCACCCAACACGGACTTCCATCTGTATATATGTATATATGTATGTAGCGCCGCAGAATTTGTGCACCTATTCCCCCCCCCCTCCCCATCTCCCTTCTGTTTTTTTTTTTTTTTCTGTTTCTTGTTTTTTGTGCTAAATTGTATGTATGCACTGAGTACGAGCAGCTTTCAGTTTCACTGTACATGTATAGTGACAATAAATGGCATATCATCATATCAATATGATCATGGCTGATCATCCAACTCAGTATCCTGTACCTGCCTTCTCTCCATACCCCCTAAAGCTTTAGCCACAAGGGCCACATCTAACTCCCTCTTAAATATAGCCAATGAACTGGCCTCAACTACCTTCTGCGGGAGAGAATTCCAGAGATTCACCACTCTCTGTGTGAAAAAAGTTTTCCTCATCTCGGTCCTAAAAGATTTCCCCCTTATCCTTAAACTGTGACCCGTTGGTTCGTGGGTGTGTGGGGGGTTGGTTAGTGTGTGTGTGGGGGGTTGGTTAGTGTGTGCTAGCCACGTGTTGAGGGGATGGGACCCAACTTGGTCTAGTAGGTGCCTGGATTACAAGTAATTGAATAAAGTTAAAAAATGGATGAAAGCATGGTTATTAATTTGTCACAATGAACCATTGTTTATGTTGGCCAAAACAAAAGATTTTATAACAAAATAACTTTTATCTAATTGTATTCAGCTTCATTTTGATTTACTTAATCATTGCAACAAAGCAGCGTGCATTTTCTATAAGCATGAAGCTAAGTGATTTAGAATGCCACTATTATGATCATCTTTAGTGTCTTCTTGCACCGATGCCTTGACATAATGGAACTAATGATTTGGGAGCAACAGCAGCAGGAGATTAGCAAGAGATACGACTGATTGGCTCCAGTCCGAGTGGGAGGAGAGCAGTGAGTCGGAGGGGTGAAAACAGTTGAAAAGTAGAAGCCAAGCACAGGCAGACTTTACTCAGAACTGCTGTAGATTTGGGAGCAACAGCAGCAGGAGATTAGCAAGAGATACGACTGATTGGCTCTAGCCCAAGTGGGAGGAGAGAAGTGAGTCAGTGCCGGGAAAATAGTTGAAAACTGAGGAATTTGGTTTGTAAATTGGTAAATCAGGCAATTTATCAGTCAATTTAAGCAAGACGGCTCTTAGCGAGCGGCAGTGAGTGAGCGGCCTTGTGAGGGAAGTGTGAGTCTTTGGCTCAAGAGTCTTCGGCTGAGGAGAGGAGACCATGCAATACGCTTGAGAGGTAGAGACGAAAGAAGGAGATGTCAGGCAAGCTGATTCAGTGCGATGCTTGCAGTATGTGGGAGGTCAAGGACACTGCTGATGCCTCTGGCTGCTACAAATGCGAGAATTGCATCCAGGTAGAGCTCTTGAAGGAACGTGTTGGGGAACTGGGGAAGCAAGTGGATGACCTCCGGTTCGTCCGAGAAACTGAGTCGTTCCTCGACAAGTCCTACAGTACGATTGTTACACCTAAGGTACTGGAAGAGAGAAGGTGGGAGACAGTGAGAAAGGGAGGGAAGCATGGAATGCCAACGTCCCCGGGTGGTGTACCTCTTGTAAACAGGGTCACCCACTTAGAAGCTGTCGGGACAGAAAACGTGTTTACACTGAGCGGCGGACTGGCTTGCAATGCGAATAGGGCTGTTGAGCCAAAACCAAAAAGGCCTAAGGCAGGCAACGCCATTGTAGTGGGAGACTCCATTGTGAGAGGCACGGACAGGGGTTTCTGCGACAACAGATGGGATGCGAGGATGGTGTGCTGCCTTCCTGGTGCCAGGATCCAGGATGTCACGGACAGAGTGCAGAAAATCCTCAAGGACGAAGGTGAACATCCGGAAGTGGTAGTGCATGTCGGCACAAACGATGTCGGAAAGAAGGGGATGAATATTCTGCCTTCCAGTTCCTCGTGCTGGCGAGAGCAGGAACAGGGAGATACGGGACCTGAACATGTGGCTGAGGAACTGGTGCACGGGGCAGGGATTTAGATTCTTAGATCACTGGGATCTGTTTTAGGGTAAGGGGGAACTGTACAAAAGGGACGGATTGCATCTTAACAGGTGTGGGACCAGCATTCTGGAAGGCAGGTTTGCCACTGCTACATGGGTGGTTTTAAACTGAATAAGGGGAGTGGGGTGTCGAATGGGATAGTGGAGGATGAAGTTAAAGGGAAAGGGTTTCTTAAATGTGTGAGCGTAGAGACAGAGGGGTGTAAAATGAGGGTAGAAGCAATAGGTAGCAAGGTGAAAAGTAAAAGTGTCATGCCGGCAAATCCAGGGCAAAAATCAAAAAGGGCCACTTTTCAACATAATTGTATAAGGGGTAAGTGTTGTAAAAACAAGCCTGAAGGCTTTGTGTGTCAATGCAAGGAACATTCGTAATGAGTTGAATGTGCAGATAGCTATTAATGACTATGATATAGTTGGGATCACGGAGACATGGCTCCAGGGTGACCAAGGCTGGGAGCTGAACATCCAGGGATATTCAATATTCAGGAGGGATAGACAGAAAGGGAAAGGAGGTGGGGTAGAGGTTGCTGGTTAGAGAGCAGATTAACGCAATAGAAAGGAAGGACATTAGCTTTGAGGATGTGGAATCGATATGGGTAGAGCTGCAAAACACTAAGGGCCAGAAAACGCTAGTGGGAGTTGTGTACAGGCCACCTAACAGTGGTAGTGGAGTTGGGGATGGCATCAAACAGGAAATTAGAAATGCGTGCAACAAAGGTAAAACAGTTATAATGGGTGACTTCAATCTACATATAGATTGGGTGAATCAAATTGGCAAGGGTGCTGAGGAAGAGGATTTCTTGGAATGTATGCGGGATAGTTTTCTAAATCAACATGTAGAGGAACCAACGAGAGAGCAGGCTATTCTAGACTGGGTATTGAGTAATGAGGAAGGGTTAGTTAGCAGTCTTGTTGTGCGAGGCCCCTTGGGCAATATTGACCATAATATGGTTGAGTTCTTCATTAGGATGGAGAGTGGCATCGTTAATTCAGAAACAAGGGTCCTGAACTTAAAGAAAGGTAACTTTGAGGGTATGAGACGTGAATTGGCCAAGATAGACTGGCGATTGATTCTTAATGGGTTGATGGTGGATATGCAATGGAAGGCATTTAAAGACTGCATGGATGAACTACGACAATTGTTCATCCCAGTTTGGCAAAAAAATAAATCAGGGAAGGTAGTGCATCCGTGGATAACAAGGGAAATCAGGGATAGTATCAAAAAAAAAGATGAAGCGTACAAATTAGCCAGAAAATGCAGCCTACCAGAGGACTGGGAGAAATTCAGAGACCAGCAGAGGAGGACAAAGGGCTTAATTAGGAAAGGGAAAATAGATTATGAAAGAAAACTGGCAGGGAACATAAAAACTGACTGCAAAAGCTTTTATAGATATGTGAAGAGAAAAAGATTAGTTAAAACAAATGTAGGTCCCTTGCAGTCAGAAACGGGTGAATTGATCATGGGGAATAAGGACATGGCAGACCAATTGAATAACTACTTTGGTTCTGTCTTCACTAAGGAAGACATAAATAATCTGCCGGAAATAGCAGGGGACCGGGGGTCAAATGAGATGGAGGAACTGAGTGAAATCCGGGTTAGCCGGGAAGTGGTGTTAGGTAAATTGAATGGATTAAAGGCCGATAAATCCCCAGGGCCAGATAGGCTGCATCCCAGAGTACTTAAGGAAGTAGCCCCAGAAATAGTGGATGCATTAGTGATAATTTTTCAAAACTCTTTAGATTCTGGAATAGTTCCTGAGGATTGGAGGGTAGCTATTGTAACACCACTTTTTAAAAAGGGAGGGAGAGAGAAAACGGGGAATTACAGACCAGTTAGTCTAACGTCGGTAGTGGGGAAACTGCTAGAATCAGTTATTAAAGATGGGATAGCAGCACATTTGGAAAGTGGTGAAATCATTGGACAGTCTCAGCATGGATTTATGAAGGGTAAATCATGTCTGATGAATCTTATAGAATTTTTCGAGGATGTAACTAGTATAGTGGATAAGGGCGAACCAGTGGATGTGTTATATCTGGACTTTCAGAAGGCTTTCGACAAGGTCCCACATAAGAGACTAGTATACAAACTTAAAGCACACGGTATTGTGGGTTCAGTATTGATGTGGATTGAGAACTGGCTGGCAGACAGGAATCAAAGAGTAGGAGTAAACTGGTCCTTTTCACAATGGTAGGCAGTGACTAGTGGGGTACCGCAAGGCTCAGTGCTGGGACCCCAGCTATTTACGATATATATTAATGATTTGGACGAGGGAATTGAATGCAACATCTCCAAGTTTGCGGATGACACGAAGCTGGGGGGCAGTGTTAGCTGTGAGGAGGATGCTAGGAGGTTGCAAGGTGACTTGGACAGGCTGGGTAAGTGGGCAAATGCATGGCAGATGCAGTATAATGTGGATAAATGTGAGGTTATCCACTTTGGTGGCAAAAACAGGAAAGTAGATTATTATCTGAATGGTGGCCAATTAAGAAAGGGGGAGATGCAACGAGACCTCGGTGTCATGGTACACCAGTCATTAAAAATAGGCATGCAGGTGCAGCAGGCAGTGAAGAAGGCGAATGGTATGTTAGCATTCATACCAAAGGATTTGAGTATAGGAGCAGGGAGGTTCTACTGCAGTTGTACAAGGTCTTGGTGAGACCACACCTGGAGTATTGCGTACAGTTTTGGTCTCCTAATCTGAGGAAAGACATTCTTGCCATAGAGGGAGTACAGAGAAGGTTCACCAGACTGATTCCTGGGATGTCAGGACTTTCATATGAAGAAAGACTGGATAGACTCGGTTTGTACTCGCTAGAATTTAGAAGATTGAGGGGGGATCTTATAGAAACTTACAGAATTCTTAAGGGGTTGGACAGGCTAGAGGAAGATTGTTCCCGATGTTGGGGAAGTCCAGAACAAGGGGTCACAGTTTAAGGATAAAGGGGAAATCTTTTAGGACCGAGATGAGGAAAACGTTTTTCAACTGTAAATGAGCTGGAGAACTCCCACCCTGAGTCTGCGGTCATTGTTCTGGGAGACTTCAACAGAGCCAACATGAAGAAGTTTCCCAAAATATTACCAACATATCACTTTTCCCACCAGGGGAGAGCAGACCCTAGACCATTGTTACACCCCATTCAGAGACTGCTACAAGCCCATCCCCCGCCCTGCTTTTGGGAAGGCAGACCACTATTCCACCCTACTGCTGCCTGCATACAAGCAGAAATTAAAACAGGAATAAACAGTTTCCAGGGACATTTACAAATGGAACAATGAGGCTGATGAAGTCTTACAGGACTGCTTTGACAAAACTGACTAGCAGATGTTTGAGGATGCAGCAGAAGGCAGCATCAACGAATACACAGTCTCTGTCTTAGGCTAGATAAGTAAGTGCATCGATGATGTTGTTCCAAAAGCCACCATCTGCACTTACCCAAATCAGAAACCCTGGATTAGAGGGGAAATTCATGCCAAACTGAAAGCATGGACCACTGCCTTCAACTCAGGGAACCACAACAGCTACAAAGCAGCTAGATAGGGCCTCCGGAAGTCCATCAGGAAAGCCAAGAGAGTCTACAGGGACAAAGTGGTATCTAACTACTACAGCTCTGACCCCAGACGCATGTGGAATGGATTACGTTGCATCACGGATTACAATGGGAAAAACAGGAGCACTGTCCAACCTACCGCCTCGCTCCCGGACGAGCTTAACACCTTCTATTGCCGGTTCGATGCAGACAACACAGCACCCACCATGAGTGCACAGGTGTGCAGGGGGACTACCTCACTGACCCTACAAACGGCAGACGTGAGGCAGTCCTGCAAAAAGGTCAATGACCGCCAAGCTCCAGGGCCGGATGGTATTCCAGGGTGGGCTTCCAGGGCGTGCGCTGATCAACTGGCAGAGGTGTTCACCAACATCTTCAACCTCTCCCTGAGTCAGTCTGTGGTTCCCACCCCCTTCATAGCATCCATCATTCCTGTTCCAAAGAAACCATTAATCTCCTGTTTAAATGACTCCCGTCCTGTCGCACTGACATCAGTCATCATGAAGTGCTTCGAGCGGCTGGTCAAAACTCACATCTGCTCCTCTGTCCCTGACACCTTGGACCCTCTTCAGTTTGCGTATAGACCAAATGGCCACGGACGATGCTGTCGCCATGGCAACTCACACTGCGCTCACTCACCTGGACAAAGGGAATACATATGTGAGAATGCTCTTCATTGACTACAGCTCGGCATTCAACACTATCATTCCCTCAAAACTCGTCCCCAGGCTCCTTCATCTTGGACTGGAGACCTCCATCTACGGCTGGATATTCGACTTTCTGACGGGCAGGCCCCAGGTGGTGAGAATTGGCAGCCACACCTCTTCCTCACTGATCCTCAACACAGGCGCACCACAGGGCTGTGTGCTCAGTCCTCTCCTATACTCCCTGTTTACGCATGACTGTACTGCTAAGCACAGCTCCAACATCATCTTAAAGTTTGCTGATGACACGACCATCTTGGGCCTTATCACAGACAATAATGATACGGCCTATAGAGAGGAGGTAAAGGCACTAAACAGCTGGTGCCAGGAAAATAACCTCTCTCTCAATGTCAGCAAAACTAAAGAGATGATCGTGGACTACAGGAGACAGCAGGGGAATGGACACCTCCCCATCCACATCGGTGATGCTGAGGTTGAAAGGATCAGCTGCTTCAAGTTCCTCGGTGTGCACATCACTGAGGACCTCTCTTGGACACTGCACACGGACACAATAACTAAGAAAGCCCGCCAGCGGCTCTTTTTCCTGAGAAGACTGAGGAAGTTTGGCATGAACGCCAGCATCCCCACAAACGTCTACAGATGCACCATCGAGAGTCTGCTGACAGGCTGCATCACAGTCTGGTACGGGAACTGTTCTGCCCACAGCCGCAAATCACTACAGAGAGAGGTGAAGGTGGCACAGCACATTATTGGCAACTGTCTCCCGGCCATTCAGGACATTTTCCGCCGGCGGTGCCTGCGGAAGGCACACAGCATCATCAAGGACCACAGCCACCCAGCACGCAGACTGTTCTCCTTGTTGCCGCCAGGCAGACGATACAGCATGGCTGCACGTACTGCACGTAACTTCTACCACGGGCCCGGCATGGACTTACCATCACCCCTGGAGGGGAGCTTCGACCGCCGGCCCTGCAGTCTACGGTGCTTCTGGCTGCGGGGACTTTAAATCTCAACCGCCGGCCTGCAGCCTACACAATCTTGAAGCCGTGGTCTCCGGTGAGGAAAGACCGATCCTGGACTGGACTCTGGACTCTGGTCTTGTCCACGGGGGGTGGGGGGGGGGGGGGGGGGGGGGAATGGAGGAGGACGGCCAAAATGTTTTGAGCCTTCCACCATAGTGATGAATGCTGTGGTGGATGTTTATGTTACATGTTGTGTCCTGTTTATGCATTTTATTATTTTGTTAACCCATCTTTATGATTTGTATAGAACTGATTTTTAAATTATGTAAAGCACTTTAGGGTCATTGACTATAAATGTGCTATATAAATAAACTTATTATTATTATTATTATTATTATTATTATTACCAGAACAGTTTTTTTCATCATGCCATCAGGCTTCTGAACTCATAAACACATCATATATGTTGATTATTTTATTTATTATTGTCTTTTACCTACCATTCTTACTTTTATCTTACCTTTTTTTTTACCTTAATTTTATCCTTGTAATATCATTGCTGAGGTGACCGTTGTCTTGTCAAACACATTTCATGGTACCGTTGACCCTGTGTTAACCTATATATGACAATAAAACTGAACTGAACTGAACTTCAGTTGAAGTGAATGGGTTGCTAGATCTCTGTAATGTCAAACTTGCATTGGTCATGGAGGCAGATTGTCCAGCATTTCAGCTAGAACAGTGATGGAACGTGTATCAAAATAGTTATAATTGAGGTAATAGGTGATGTAATAATACTGCTCTCTCAGCAAAGATGGCATTTTATGTAGATGGAAACAGCAGACTGAATCTTTGTATAATGTTCCTAACTTCATGCCAGAACAATACTACCTCTATAATAGTCAGTGACAGCTGTGACAGAATTGCTATATTTTTTGCCATCTTAGAGGGAACTGTTAGAATTTTTTAAGAGACTTGAGGAGGCTCATGGCACAAAAACTAATTGGCCTTAAAAAGGAACTTAAGGTTCACCTACAGTATATATCTGAGTTGTGATCTTCTTCTACACTGGAACAGAGGCTAATTAAAGAAATCTGTTGTCTCTTGCTCCAACATGAAATCCTTGCATTCAGATTAATAACAGCTATGATTACCACACTATTGAAAACAAATGTGTTACTTTTTCCTGTGTTAAATTAATATGTGAGGGTTTTTTATATGCTGCTGTTAATAAAATGTATTGGTTAAAGTTGTCTAAACTATTTTAAACATTTAATTACATTTTATTGATGAACAGCACTTTTCTTTATTATTGATTTAATTTACATTTATTCATAAAATCTTCCAAGTCTTGATTTTGAACTGATGATAGGGTACAACACATTAAATTTTTCAACCACCCCACTCCCATCCCACTGAAGTTATTTTGCACATAGCATCTACTTTGTTATAACCTATAAAGGGCACAAACTGATCAAATACACACACACTAGTCTTCTTAACTAACAAAAAAAATGTTTATTTAAAGTATCTGCATAATCTGAAATCTATCTCTAAAATGAAGAATTAATTTAAAGTAATAAAAGTTCTAACAGTGAAGTATGGGGTTTGGGGTCAAGCGCTATTTCCTGTGGCAGTTTCAACTATCAGTAAAACAATAATGCTCCACAGATGACTTTTGAGGCCCCAGGGGTTTAGAAAATGTGTGACAGTACATCCATGAATTAAAACTCAGGACTAACATTAAAATAATTTGTAATAACAAGTTCACATCTGTCACAGGGCTCTATAAAAGCACAACTGTAATGCAATTATGCATTTTTTCTCTGCTAAATACTATGCTAACTGTGAAGTATCTTGGGATATTTAGTTAGCCGTATGCACTTTGGACATCTAATTTATTTATATTGTCATCAACTTCATATTGAGCCATATTTACATGGTTTTTGATGTGAACTACCACAGTATTGGAAAAGACTTGAGACTAGGAATGTATTGTAAGTACCGTCATCAAGAATCAACTTTTTTAAGTCTGAATTGTATTGCAATGGGATTAAAGTAATTACATGGTTAGAATGTATTATTTTTATTCATAATTTTTCATGCAGTTTTGACTTTTATGAGACCATTAGGGGACAGCAGTGAGCAGAGTTAGGAATTTCCCATGAGTGTGTTGGCCTTGGCATTTCTTCTATAGACTTCTAAATAGATGGTTACATATTAAAACATGTATAAATTTGCATGTAAATCAACCATGAGCTTTGTGTTGGAGAATAAAATGTAGGCATAGATATTGAAAATAAGAAATGATAAATGTTAAAGCCATAGTATTGAAATTATCACCCGTGAAAAATTCCCAAAATTAAGCTGACTAAATTTTGTGAAATTAATGTACAAGAAATATGTAATTAAAATACAACAACAAAGGTTTGCAGTTAGAAAAACACTTGAAAAATGAAAAATAGCAATTTGGAATTCTCCTACAAATAGGCGTTATTGGGTACCTGAGCGAGACCGCGGGCAGGCGTCGACCTGAGGAACGCTGTGGGCAGACGTGGACTCGAGGGAGACTGCGGGCGGGCGGGAGTCGACCGAGGACCCTGAACGAGGCAGCGGGTGGGCGGGTGGGCGTCGAGCAGGGCAGAGAGAGAGGCAGACAGGGCAGAGATAGGGAGAGGACAGAGACAGGGAGAGGACAGAGACAGAGAGAGGGTCGGGGGTGGGTGACATCACTCGAAGCGCGTGGAAGATTCTGTGTGAGACGGCTCGGAGCAGACCCATTGTGACGTCATCAGCGAAAGTCGGTTGTTTACATTCAAAGTCTTTTGACAATTTAAAACTTTAATTTGTAAAAAGTCAAGAGATAAAACATGAAATGTTCAGATAAGCGTTACCACGTAGTTTTTTTCGCAAAAATGTAAAGACATATACATATACACACATACAAGATCAGAGTTTTAGAGTTATATAGATATGATAGATATAGATATATAAGCTTCAGTTCCCAGATCCCTCGTGTTCCCGGGACTAGCTGCAGTTCCCAGGTCGGCTCGCTTGCCCCAGGTCTGGCTTGCCCCAGGTCTGGCTGTTGCACCCACGTCGGCTTCCTTGCCCCAGTTCTGGCTGTGGTGCCCAGGTCAGCTGCGTGCCCCATGAATGGCTGCAGTTTTCTGATCGGCTCGCTTGCCCCAGGTCTGGCTGTAGCGCCCAGGTCGCCTGCCCTGGGACTAGTAGAGAGAGAGAGAGAGAGCCCGGAACGGAGCAGCCAGTCTTCCGCCCAGTAGCTATCCGCCAACCACCACCTCTGGATAAATCATTGCCTTATCCAGATAATTTTTAAAACGTCTCCAGTGATCCCTGTAAATGGGAACATCCTGAGGAAATCAGATGCGAAGTTTCCTATTTTGGCGAAATTTTTTACTGCACATAGTTCATACAAATAGAACCCCACAGTAACCTGGGCGGGACCTGTAAATGTTATCCATATTAAGCCAATCATCCTGACTAATATAAAATCCAGAGCGAGGTGGAGATTGCAAAATTCACGTGGGGTCCTCCCTGTTTCGACGAATGCAATCAACCTGGCGTGCACAATCAAATAAGATCAAATAGAACAAGTGGTCCTACATCTTTAGGCTGTGCACGCCATATACAAGAAGAAGAGGTCCTGAGCCAGGCTGATAGGGCATGAACACTATTGAGCCAAACACAAGAATTTCATAATGTGCATCTGACTCAATCCAAACCCACATATCAGGCTAGAATTGGTTCGTCAGGCTCTAATTGCAAGCTTGATATATCATTGGTATAAAATTATATAATGTTAATTGCTATCAAGATTTTAGGTCTCAATCAGTATTGTTGTATTCATCCGAAAAAATTAAATGATATTCCCATACGTCATTGTGATAATACATGCAGTCTATGTTAACTTTAAAACATAGTTGGATTATTTTCCACGTGCCAAAAATATTTTTGCTTAATGTTCAGTTGTTCATGATATGTTGAAAAGGTTGATTTGGATAACTCTTGTGTGGTTTACAATCGTAGATCTTTGCACAAAATACACCAAGATTGTTGAAGGAAAGAGCTTTCAATTTCTTTACATTAATGCTATGATTAAACATCATAGTATTGAAATCCATGTGAGCCATCATCAGGTTTCTTTAAATGATCTGTAGAGAATTACAGTAAATGTGGAGAAACCTTTTCTTATTCCCTTAATCCGCTCTTATACTTCTACCTTCTACTTATCCAGTTTGAATGTTTCCAAGACTCGGTCAGTTCAGTTCAGCCAACATTAATATTTGCATTTAATAATTTTTAACAAAAGTAAATTTGTCTTATTTAATATTATAGAATTACATTTTACAATATGTATCATTTGTTAGAAAAAATATAAAATTGATGTGAATTATTTAATTGATCATTATTTTGAAAAATCATGTGACAGTATCTTTCAATCATTGTGAGGGGTAAGATTTGACATCATTAGTTCACAGGAAAAAGCTATTAATAATGAAGTCATGGATACATTTTAGCTAAAAAGTGCTAAAATATAGATTATTTTCCTTGTACTTTCTATCTGAGGACTTTTCCTTTGAATCAAGTTCGAGCAGTTTGGCAACCATTCATCATACATAATTATCCACTTTGCTAGCAATTTAAATGACAAGTCGAGAAGACCATAAAAACCTGAATGACATCCTGTTCAAATAAAATGATATTCTTACATGTTTCCGATTCTTTAGACGTGTTATATATTTTATTTTTGTCTTGATTAATCAGACGATTATGAAATCCTTTTTGATCATTTCTATTCAGTTGGTTTGTATAACAGATGCCATAATTATTTAGTTACTAAAATTTATAATCCATTATCCGTAATTTAGATATATTTCCTAGAGTTCTGTAAATTATATGGAAATTTGCGGGACCAAAAATGGGTGCAGAATCTGTCCTACATGTGGTCGTCATTTGCCTGATGCCTGAGCTAAATTCAATTTACAAAAATAACTATTTCATTTAAATGATGCCAAAAACCTGCACATTATAACTAAACCCACACCTTTGTCACTTGCTCTGAGGCGGTGGGGTCCAAAAGAACTGAAAATGAACTGAGGCAGAGGCAGAGACTTGACTGGTGAGTGAAGATGTAGATGTGTAGTGATGGTGAGTAGTTGAATACACCAACAGTGGCGATGGGCTGGAGGTTTTTGGCCAGGGTGGGGTCAGGATAAACAGGGATTTTTGAATTTTGCTAGGTGTACCACACAGTGAAATATCTCTTGAGTCAATGAGGTACGAAGCAAACTTATAAAACATTTCAGGTCCATTAGATCACATCATGTAGCACAGATGACTAATGCTGATTTTGGGTGCGTGTAAGCTGAACTGCTGCTTGGTTGTTTATTTTTAATGAGGTATTAATGCCAGGCTTTTGCACTAACATTCATTTGCATCAGTTTCTCATTATGCTTTTCACATCTTCTATTAGAAGGCTTTAGAGTTAATATTTGTTTCTGCACTCTCTGACATTCTCTTTCATTGCCTGTTATTCTGAGCTGGATCTACTTAGTTGCCTGAACATTAAAAATATTCTATATACTAAATATTTTCTTTTCTTAATTTCTGTCACAAGAACTGAATCTACTTTTGCTTCATGTTTAATCACCTTTAGATAATAACACTAGAGGGCACTGCTTATCCTTGATCTATATATAGGAAAAACCACTGCTGATTTCTTTAACACTGATCTAATTAATAATAGAATTCCTATTAAGAAACTCCTGGGCCAATTATACCAGTTATTATTTTTTTTTTATTGGCCCAATGTCAACATTAAGCGTTTATCTAATGGACGGAGTCCTTTACACTGCATCACCCAAGTACAAACATGATGCTTCTTTCACTACATTGGCTGGCATTGTTATTATTCTAGGACAGCGGTTCTTAACCTGGGGGTCGTGACCCCCATGGGGGTCGTTTGGGGTTTTACCGGGGGTCATGCAGGAGTTATAAATAACATATCAATTTGTTGAGCACATTTTTAGGAACCCAACAAGTATTTTGTTTGCGTATGTGCGTACGTATATGCACACGAACTGTGTGTGTTGCGAACCATGTCTGCCAAGAAGCGCACGCATAGTGAAGCATTTCTCAAGTTGGGCTTCACAAGCATTGTTCAAAGATCCGTGGCCAAGCCACAATGTGTTATCTGTGCCAAGGTTTTGAGCCATGAGTGTATGAAGTCCAGCAAACTGAAGATCCATTTGGAGTCTTTCACAGCGAACAGGCGGGAAGGGAGTGGACTATTTCAATCGAAAAGAAGCTACACTCTAGGGGTTCCCGCATCGATTTGACAGGTCACTGCGCTCGTCAAAATGAAGCAGCGCTGGAGGCTTCATACCGGATTGCTTATTGAATCGCACAGACTAAAACCCCTGTCTCACGGTACGAGTTCATTCCAAGAGTTCTCCCAAGTTTGCCCTGATTCGAACTCGGAGATTTACGGTAATGGCCACTCGTCAGTACTCTGGGCTCTCGTGGACATTTTTCTACGTGTTGAAAAATCTTCACGAGTCTTCCTGAGCTTCCTGTCTCCTCAGAGCGCTGCCCATCGAGAGGCTTCATATCACAGTATGGTTGCTTGTCTCGCGAACAGGATTGCAGAGGGTGGTGAAAATCGCATCACCGGTTCATCGCTCCCCTCCAGAGTCTCCAAAGCAAACGCCCTGTCTCAGGGCGGTACGAGTTTCATTCCAAGACTGCTCTCACCCCAACCAAGTAAACCCCCCTACCTCCGGATGCGCTACAGGTCTCTCCGTTGCCGAACCAGCAGGTTTACGGTAATGGCCACTCGTCAGTACTCTGGGCTCTCGTGGACATTTTTCTACGTGTTGAAAAATCTTCACGAGTCTTCCTGAGCTTACCTGCCGTTAGCGAGTCTTCCCGAGTATCTGCCGTTAGCGCTAAGGGACGTCCCCGAGCTCCGACGTACTCGCTACATTCATTCTCCGTGCTTACCACGAGTTTGATTTTTTTTAAAACTCGGGAGAGCTCTTGGAATGAACTCGTACTGTGGGACAGGGCTTTAAGAAACCTCACACCATCGGTGAAGAGCTTATCATGTTAGATAGAGCTCTAGGGGCTAGTGGGATATGGGGAGAAGGCACGCACGGGTTATTGATTGGGGACGATCAGCCATGATCGCAATGAATGGTGGTGCTGGCTCGAAGGGCCAAATGGCCTCCTCCTGCACCTATTTTCTATTTTTCTATGCCATGTCTTCTCAAAGCAGCAAAGTTGTTCCTGGGGGAACAGCAGTCAAACAAGTTCAGGCAGAGAGCGCAACAAACTCAAGAATCTTCAAAGCGATGTGTGAAGAAATGGGCGTCGATTTCACTGTTCTGATATTCCACACAAAGGTGCGCTGGCTTTGGCGTGGTAAAGTTCTCAATCGTGTGATTCAACTTCGAGAGAAATAGCGCTGTTCTTGGAAAGAGGATGTACCGGGAAGGAGAATCAGCTTCATGAAAAGATGCAGGATGAACTGTTCGTGATGAAGAAGTGTGTCAACCCAGAAACGTTGCCTATTTCCTTCGCTCCATAGATGCTGCCTTACCCACTCAGTTTCTCCAGCATTTTTGTCTATGTTCGTGATGAAGGTTGCTTACATGGCTGACTTATTTGCCGAGGTGAATTCCTTGAACCTGTCACTTTAAGGAAACCTCCCAAAGCTACACGCGGTTCGTGACAAAGTGGCAGCGTTCTGATATTCCATACAAATGAGGGAGGGTGCATTAGGCGAATTGAGCAGCCCCTGCGCAGTTGTCGGCTATGGGTCAGTAGTGGAATATTGCGTTGGGGAACGGGTTGCGTTGGGGTCCAGGCCTCCCGTGGGGGCTATGGGAGAGTGGTGGAATATTGCGTTGGGGAACGGGTTGCGTTGGGGGACCAGGCCTCCCGTGTGACAGGGACACAACGTGTCCCACTTGGTCTAGTATACATTACATTTTTCAATATTGAATAGAAAAGTAGGAAACTGACTATGACAGGTTTTAAAATTCAATCTAATGTTAAATTTAATTTCTAATTAATTGCATTATATAAAATATTTGAATCTCAATCTATATATTTTATGCGTTTAGCTTTTCCTAATTTTTCCTAATTTTTATTTCTCCTTTCAATATCAATATCCTTACTTGAGAAGGCAATTGTGCAACCTATCGATCCTGCTTTGTAGTATCTTGTAATGTATCCAAGTGTTGAGAAACTTGTGTGATGGCTAACTTTAAGTTCTGATGATATATTTCTGGAGTGAAAAGTCTAGATTACATTTTTATTGTTGTCTCAATTTAACTGAAACATATCAGGATTACTGGCATATTAATGCAATTAATGATTTATTTACTCAGTAAGATTTAAAACATTTGTTGATATAAAGGGTATGTAGAAAGTAAGCAATAATGGAGGGGCTGGGGAAATGAATAAAATGACTGGGAAACTGGGGAAACTATATACAATTAAAGAGTCTAATTTAGTAAATGTCACAAACTCTGCAGATCTGCTTTTCATTTTCACTCTGCATTTTGTTCAGTTGAAGCCTGGAGCAACCTTCAGGAACAATAATCAATCTCGCTCTGAAATACCCTGCAGACATTAGGTATATGTAAGAAGGAACTGCAGATGCTGGTTTAAACCAAAGATAGACATAAAAAGCTGGAGTAACTCAGCGGGACAGGCAGCATCTCTGGAGAATAAATCTTCAGAGGTGCTGCCTGTCCCGCTGAGTTACCCCAGCTTTTTGTGTCTATCTTCGACATTAAATATATATGCTCATTGTTTTACCTTTGCACTCAACTTTCAGAATTTCTATATTTTCTAGGTTTCCTATCATTTTGAACTTCCTCATACTACCTACTTTAAGGGGTTGTCCCACTACAGCGACACTAATCTGCGAGTAGTATGCGAATTTCTGCGCATTTAGAAGAGTTTGCCCTCGACTCAAACTCACAGCATGGTCGACACATGGTCCGAGATGGTCCTATGAGGTCACTGGAACTCTCCTTCATGCTCGAGGGAAGTTCCCGAATACTCGTGGCCCCAGCTAGGTCGATGAAAATTTTTCAGCATGTTGAAAATTTTTCCGCAAGTAAAATTTGGTCGGCATGGTTCTTTTTAACTCGTAGTTGTAGATGACTAGTGCATGTACCTTTAACATAGTGACCTCACCACATCAATAAACTATTAGTAAAGACACGATGTGTTGGTGAGACTATTTTACAGTAGTGCAGTGGAGTGGGGTCGCTATTTAGTTACAGGCGGTATAGGGGCAGCCGTAGGCAATTTCCTTCGCTGACCAGGCATTTTGATTAACTCATTGGAGTTTTCAGGACCAGGGAAGGTAAAATGCCCGGTAGGTAAAATGCCCACTAAACTTTATTAAACTTCTTAAAAGTGTCTCCACTCCTCCCCCCCCCCCCCCCTCCCCCTCCTCCTTCTCTCTCCTTCTCCCCCCTCTCTCCCCTTCTCTGTCCCCCCCCACTCCCGCGCTCTCTAAAGGACTTACCGTACACTGTGGGAGCCGTCATAACCTTCCTCTTCATCGCAGGTGAGAATTTCAGACAGCGCTCCCCGGCTTTCCCTGGCCCTCGTCTTTGCGATGTGTGTGTGTGTGTGTGTGTGTGGTTGGTCGATCCAACTCGCGGTTTCAAAGCGGACGGTCGATCCAGCTCAAGGTTTTTCAGGCGAGTGCCTTCGAGCTTGAAGGTCGAAGACACTCTTCTTAACTCGTGGATTAGGTCGCCGCAGTGGGACAGCCCCTTTAATTACATGGCATTCTATCATACATTCCTCTTTTGTTTCTCAGCACTTTTTTTCAATTCTACCAACATGCAAGTTGAGCTTTATTTTGCAATTACGAAATGTCCTCATCCACAAATGCTGTTGTATGTTTCCTGCACATTTTGTTTTATTTCTGTGTCAGCACATTCTTGCACATGGCTTACTCATGAGTGAAACGAACTCCGCTTCCAGCAATCCTCCTCAATAGTATGGCTGAAATCACTAAATGTATCGAATAGGTAACTGCAGATGAGCAACATTGCTGTTAACAATTTGTAAATCACACTTTGTACAATATGCATATAAGCAACATTGAACTATTATTTTGTGGGGGTTTTATCACAGATAATATCTGAAAACCATTTTGGCTAATTTATGTAATGACATCTAATGTGATCAAAAGTAAAAGCAAGTTTACAGTTTCCAAATCTTTTGGAGATTCAAGAAACTTGTAAAATTCACTTCCAGCACTGCCTCATACCTTCAGAGTTTTAAACAAAATTAATTTTAACTTAGAACAGTACAACACAAGAACAGATTTTTAATAAATTAGCAGCATAAACAATATTTGACCATTTACCTTGTATCCTGACATTTTATACTACTGCATTTCCACCCTGCACTGAAGCACCACATGGAGACTTGATAGCTGAATTTGAATTTGTAAACCGTACACGTACGGGAAAAATTACCCCAATCTGGAAAAGTGTTCTAAATGTTCGATGTGATTAATTCAGAAAGACTTCACATACCAGGTGCGCTGTTCCATCCAACATTGGAATATGGCCATACAGAGTCATAGTCATAGAATACAGCTGTATAGCATAGAAACAAGCCCTTCAGCTTTTAATTACGGTCCTTGTTCATCAGTCACTGAAAGTAAGCCTGCAGTTACAGCAGACAGTGAAGAAAGCAAATGGCATGTTGGCCTTTATAACAAGAGGAGTTGAGTATAGGAGCAAAGAGGTCCTTCTGCAGTTGTACAGGGCCCTAATGAGACCACAACTGGAGTATTGTGTGCAGTTTTGGTCCCCCAATTTGAGGAAGGACATTCTTGCTATTGAGGGAGTGCAGCGTAGGTTCACCAAGTTAATTCCTGGGATGGCGGGACTGCCATATGTTGATAGAATGCAGTGGCTGGGCTTGTATACTCTGGAATTTAGAAGGATCAGAGGGAATCTTATTGAAACATATAAGATTATTAAGGGTTTGGACACACTGGAGGCAGGAAAAATGTTCCCGATGTTGGGGGAGTCCAGAACCAGGGGCCACAGATTAAGAATAATGGGGTAAGCCATTTAGAACGGAGATGAGGAAACACTTTTTCACGCAGAGAGTTGTGAGTCTGTAGAATTCTCTGCCTCAGAGGGCGGTGGAGGCTGATTCTCTGGATGCTTTCAAGAGAGAGCTAGACAGAGCTCTTAAATATAGTGGAGTCAAGGTATATGGGGAGAAGACAGGAACGGGGTACTGATTGTGGATGATCAGTCATGATCACATTGAACGGCAACTGTCAGTGGAACACACACACAAACACATCGCTTCCTTCACCAGCCCGTTATGCAGGCGGGGGCAGGGCAAGCAGGGGAGTGTTGTCTGAGTGAAATTCACACGGTGCACAGCCAATATGATACAGTCACACACCCCGATGAACAGGAAGGTTGGCACTGTAATTAAGAAGCTAAAAAGCAGGGATGTCCTTTAAAAGAGAAGGAGAGAGGGAAGAGAAGGGAGGGAGAAGGGGAGAGAGGTGGGGGGAGAAGCAGTGGAGACAAGTTTTAAGAAGCCAGAGATACACAGCTGTGAAGCTCGGCGGACATTAACATTTCCGGTCGGTTATCTTTGGTTCTGAAAACTACCGCTTACGTTTTTTTTCCAAATGAGTCAATGAAATTCACTGGTCAGTACCGGTAACAACATACGAGAAGAATAGAAGAATAGAGTAGTTTCTTTATTGTCATTGTAACATGAACCATGTACAACAAAATTTTAAAATGTCAGCCAGTCAGTGCACCATCCAAACATTTCTAAAAGCTAACGATACATACAAGGTAAAATATTAAAAGATAAACAACTAAAATAAATATCACGAAAATATCACGCATAAACACCCAACCCTCCATCCTTCTGTCGATTTCACAGTGTACCACAGTCCCTAACGGGAACCTAATACGAGAACCTAAGAGAACCGTTGATCTCCTGGCAATCCACCAGGACCTCCTGGCGACCCACCTACGGCACGAGAATTCTCGCTACCCTCCATGGCGGCTTCATTGTAGCCGGCGCTA